>NC_084973.1:1957874-2240374 GCF_963691925.1 Scomber scombrus | reverse complement strand
GTTCCACTGCGGAGGTTCAGGCTGATATTGATATTTTTATTAGATATCAGTCATAAGCCAGTCAGCGCTGTCTACTTCTAACATAATGGGGTTTCCTCCATGAACAGAGAGCAAACCTCTTCAGCCTGGTGTGGGAGGAAGCTACAGTATAAACTGCTCACCTTTAATTAAGTGTGGAGGCTGTAAAGTGCTAGTATTATTCTCATGGCTTCCTTTAAGTCTGATTATCTAATAAGCACACGGTTTATCAGTGGAATTAACATTTAAATATCAATTAAAAAGGGAAATGATTAATTTCATCAGCTATTATTATTATTCCATGTTTGTTCAGAAGCACTGTTATTGATTTGTTGAATGTTATCTTTTAATTATAAGCATGTTTTCCTATTCATTGTGGCACGTGTGACTTATTATCAGGATTCTTTGTGGGCCACAGTTAAATTTGAATTACCACTTAGCTCTGACTCATTAGATTATGTGTTACCAGTCAACCAATCCTGAGTCAGATACATTCACTAAGACTTTGACTCATCTTCATTTGCATGTGCTGAAGGTAAAATGAATGAATTTGAATGAATAATAATAATATTCATCTGGTTTTAAGACTAGTCCATAAACATTGCAGTCTTGACAGCTTGGAAAAGGGCTTAAACTGTAAAATATAAAAATAAAAAACATAAAATTATAATATTACCTGCTGAATATTCAACCCAACGAAGACCCTCAATCATCTGATACTTTCCTGTCTGTTTTTCCCCCTGCAGCAAAACTGAAAAGCAGAATCATCCATTAACTGTCTATCACTAAACTGACTGTGGCATAATGTGTATAAAATGTATGAAAGTGATAAAGAATAAAACCCTGTGGGGTGTCTGTGGACAAACAGTGTCTCAAAGGTAATCATTAACATCATCAACCTATCAAATTCTAATCACATTCCACTCTCATTATGTCCAGATTTGAGACGTAACAACTTCTTGATATGAAACAAGAGTGTACAGCCACTCAGCTCTCTGAGGCTGGGCATTGAGTTTAATGCTAATGCAGGCAAACTAATATTTGCCTATTTGCAGTGGAGGGAATAGATGTTCCAGGTATTGTCATAAACCAAAGTAATGGATGGTAAATACAAAATTTGACCTGATGGTGGTTGGAATATAAATCAGGGGATTGCCAAAGGGATGTGAATTTCTGTATCAAATTATTGGCAATCTTTCCAATAGTTGTCACTCAAAACCACAAATATTAACCCTCACATACTGTTCATATTTGGACATTTCACATTATCCCCTCATAATTAGTCTCTTTCGGAACCAGAAAATCATTCATGTACACCGCATCAGTCATTCATTAATTGGTGATTAATCCTTAACAAGGCTTTCAGAGAGCAGAGAGAGTGTAATATTGAGTTTTTATGCTTTTTGTTGTTTGGTTGTTTCTGAATTTTTAAAACACAGAGTCCAACACTCAACAAAAATGTGTACCAGCTGCAATAAAATATTTTTAGAAAGTTGAAATATTTCCTTTTTTTGTATATTCTGTATCACATGAGGATAAGTCATCAAATTTCTGGCCAAAAGAAAAGTTTTTAAGGTCTCTCAAATTTAAAAAAAATGGGGTCAAATTGGACCCTGGACAGTATGTAAGGATTAACCTCACAGTGAAGCGAGTGGAAAAGTCAGAGGATCATCAAAGTCAGTAGATTTCATCCTCTGGGAACTGTGGATGTCTGTATAAAATGTCACAATGCATTTTATAATTGTTGATGGACAAGAGTTTATTTCGGCATGGTTAGTGGCTCAAAATACTACAATACCCCTGAGCCTCGGCTGTCATCGCTATGGAGAAGAAGCTAATCAGAAGCGTGTGTCAAAGTAGCAGCAAATTATGGGAGGCCGTTTAGGGTGAAAACATCGAAATATGTGCACATACGCATTGAAAACATGCACACACACATTGACAATGTGCACAGACACATTGAAAACGTGCACACAAATTGAAAACGTGCACACACGCACATTGACTATGTGCACATATGCACTGAAAACTTGCACACACACACATTGACAATGTGCACACATGGAAATACTTGCACATACATTGACATTCCACACCCTACCACCTTCTCACACAGTCGGATAAAGGCTACTTGTGTGTGTGTGTGTGTGTGTGTGTGTTTTTGTGTGTGTGTGTGTGTGTGTGTGTGTGTGTGTGTGTGTGTGTGTGTGTGTGTGTGTGTGTGTGTGTGTGTGTGGGTATCTGAGTGTGCGTGTGGAAATTTTCAGTGCGTGTCTGCACATCATGTCAATGTATGTGCAAGTATTTCAATATGTGCACATTGTCAATGTGTGTGTGTGCACGTTTTCAGTGCATATGTGCACATAGTCAATGTGCGTGTGTGCACGTTTTCAATGTGTGTGCACGTTTTCAATGTGTGTGCACGTTTTCAATGCGTATGTGCACATTGTCAATGTGTGTGTGCACGTTTTCAATGCGTATGTGCACATATTTCAATGATTTCACCCTAAACGTCCTCCCATAGAAAATTCAAAAAGTTTCATCTTTGCAGTTAAGATGAAAACATGTCAACATGGTTTCTGAATTGCCCCCAAATTTTAAAGTGAATTGATTAAAGCTGTAGATTGTGTTTTCACTTTTCTCAACATGGTAATCTTTAGTACCAATCACCATTCACAGCACTTGTACATCAAAATCTTTACGTAAAAAGTCTTGTACCCTCAACTTTTGATCAAAGAACCTGACATTTTACACATAGCTGTTCATCTTCTTCTTCTTTAAATTGAGAGTTTCATCATGTAACATTGCCTGAGGGAAAACTGAATTGGATTTTTACTTACAGAACCAACGCTCGTCCCACATAGCGTCTCTACTACATAGCGTCTCTACTACATAGCGTCTCTACTACATAGCTTGTAGCTGTAGGATCTTGTACTCCTCCAAATCGGTATATAATACTGATGTGGGTTTTGGGTGTATGTTGTATTTCAGGAGTTTTTTAAAGTCTGACACTGTGATCAAAACTCAGACAAAACTTGAAAGAAGGTGACCCCCCCCTCTACCCACCAGTACCTTTTATTTTAATTGCTTATTAAAGTATAGTTTTGGTCAATTCCTAGATGCCTATGGGCTCATTATGATGTTATATCCCATAGACACTCAACAACTGAGCCAAGACAGCCTAATATTGCTGTTTGACATACTTCAGACTTAACCAAATACACTAAAAAAGGATGTTCTAAGTCATTTATTAGTTTCTGACTCTGGGAAAGTGGCAAAAACAGTAAAATTCCGCAAACCTAACCCTAACCCTAACCCTAACCCCAACCCCAACCCTAACCCTAACCCTAACCCTAACCCTAACCCCAACCCTAACCCTAACCCTAACCCTAACCCTAACCCCTAACCCTGACATGTCTCGGTGCTAGCAATTTTTTACTGAGTGACTATTTTTACTGCTGTTTCAGGGCTCGCTTTTACTCGATTGGATGAAGATGTCAGGAACAGGAAGTGATGAATCAGAATTTACACCACACACCGTTTCGACATGACATTTCACTACCACCTGGAGATATAGTGTGAGATTTCATTGGTTTATAATTTGGCCGTCATTGTGATGAGATTAGAGTCAGTGCAAAAAGAAACACACACACACACACACACACACACACACACACACACACGCACACACACACACAACATTCAGTGCACATCATCATTACTGTCAGTTAATCTGTGACACTCAGATCAGCCTTTGCACGAACATCGCTGCATTAGTCCTGACCTTCATCTGTCACAATAGAGGCTCCTCAATCAAAAGTAACAGATGGGCAGCAGATGTAATTTACCCCCTCTCATACACACACACACACACACACACACACACACACACACACACACACACACACACACACACACACACACCTCCTCTTCACTTATACCATATACCAAAGGCCCAGTGTCACAGCATACTATCACTGTTAACTTTTTAGGGACATTTAAGGAAGACAATTTGCTGTTTGACAATGACAGAAAACTTTACTGGCAGAAATTTAGGCATTGATTTTCGCTCAGTGTACAAAAGTAGTGACAAATAACAGAGGGAATTCCCCCGAGGGATGAAAGGGCTGAGAGAGAATAGAGCTAAATGTCAGGAAGACAAACCGGCACACACTGAGTGAATCTGCTGAAGCATCTATATGATTAACATGGCAGCATCGCAAATGTCATCCCTGTTGGGCAAAAAAAAAAAAAACAACTTTGTATCCCTAGTTCATTTATTTATTTATTTATGTTATTTGTTGGTTTATTGAACAGGTTTTTGAGACCATTTATAAGCATGTACAATAATAAAATGAAAAGACAATATTAAGGTTAATAAAAAACATCATTTAGTACACCCTTATACTACATTGCATTGTCAGGTAGTATTTAAAACAAGACATGCAAGACAATAAAAAGAGGGATATTCATGTTAATTATTTAATTGGACTAATTAAGACCACATTGTACTGCATTGTTAGACACTAACTGAAACACAGACATAAAAAGTATTCACAGTATATAAAATACATAAATCAATCTGACACAATAAAGTACCACAGTAAGATATACAGTACATGCAGTTTGATGAGGGCAGATTGGCGATGGCAAGATAGCAACAGATGACAGAAGGCAGCACAGACAGACTGAGGACAGTAAGGTGCAGTTGAGTATTGATTTTTTTTTTTTTTTTTATTTGCTTTATTTCAGTTGAGCTTTTTTACTGTAGTGCAGGGGCGGAGCTAGGGGGTGGCTTTTGGGGCTGTACCCCTAAATTTATTCTCAAAAGCCCCGAATCTATTTATTTATTTGTTTATTTTTATCTGTTTTGTTTTTTTTCTGAATAGTGACTTCAGCCTGCTGCTGACTGAATCTGAGTGAGTTTATAAAAATTGTAAATGTAATGTTTTTTTGTTCCTTATTGTTATTCATTTCTATGTCCGTTGATTTGGAAAATTGTTAATAATGACCAAAACCAATCCCTACTATTACCACTGCCTTAGGTTTTGCTTTGAAAACCTAAGGTGTCGAAAACATGTTTCAAACTATAGAATTGCATTTCATCCCTCAGTTCAAGCCAAACCTATTTCCCACAACAACATGTAAGAAGGCTGTGGTTCCCTTGTTCATAATTGTATCTTTTAGCCTGTATTTTCATGTCTCATCCTACTGTACTTCAAAATAATCAATTGTTTATTCCACTGGAAAACCATTCAATATCTAATTACAGAGAACATACTGTATACATTAAATCATCCATGATAAACGCTGTTAAAGGAATCACTGTAGGCAAAAAAGCAGCTGTACCCTTCACACAATTATAAATTCATAAAAGTGCAGTGACTGAAGCCAAGCTAATTATATTAATCAAAAGCTTTCAGTGGATTTATGAAAATGCATCATGCCTGCTGACAGTTACCACTGTGACTAATGTAACACACACTTAACTCTGCAGAAACTGCCTGAGAGGAAGCCATCTCCTGCTGCTGTCAGTTGAAGCCTGCTGGTCTCATATTGCGGTTCTTTTGTTCATTTGCATTGTAATTGGAGGGATTACATGGTGCTCGATTGGGATGAGAAAAAATGCACAGGCCTGGGTTTATGAAGCCGTTGTAAATATTAGGTGCTCAGCAGGAGCACCTCTTAAAGAGTCAGGCTTTGTGTTCTTATTGGCGTGTTCACTCGTGTGTAACGCTTTTTACTATTCAGAGTGCTCAGGGGGAATTTTGAAATAAGAGGAAGACTGCTTGCTGCTCCAGCATGGTCAAATCTGGTGCAATCCTTTGAGAGAAGTACATGCCAAAAAAATCTCTGTGACTGTCTAACCACCCACAGAATAAATGAAAGATTTTATTTGGACTGTCAGCAGAGGAAGAAGTACTTAGATCTTTTAGTGAAAGTACCAGAACAACCATGTAAAATGGTGCGCGTGCTCGACGACACGCGCACGGACACACTCTTTCGAGAGGACGTACACGAGGCGATATGCATACCCGCTGCCAGTTTCATACTATTCCACTGATGGACAGTAGGTGTTGGGTAATTAAATTATTATTGCCTGTAATTCTTTTAAAGTATTTGTCACTTAAAATCCCAACACCCCCCCAAACACACACACACACACACACTCACTCAAGTACCCTGAAATTGTAGGTAAGAATAATACTCCTTATTGTGCTGTTACTTTTCAACAACAACAATGATTAACCGGAAATTGGCACTCGAGTACTTGACTTGAGTAAAGTACAAGTCAAGTACAAAATGAATGGTAAATGGACTGCATTTATATAGCGTTTCTCTACCTGCTAACAGATCATTCACTCTCTCTCACACACACACACACACACACACACACACACTCAAATTCTGATGGTAGTGGAGCCAACCCCGTGATTAGCGGACAACCTCCAATCCCGTTCTAACCTCAGACTTGATCCAGTCTTGCTGATAATGATTTTTAAATAATAAGGTTGTGAGGCTTCATGGTTCATTTTCACTTAAAAATAAGCAGGTTTGATCTTATACAACCTTTCCTCATTTTTTAACACATCACGTTCAGCACACGGTAGAATGCATGCATAATGTTGAATCAATACACACATTATGCTGGTCTCAGCATGGTATATGTGAGAAATCCTTTTTTACATTGTAGACTTTGGATTCTTTGCACAGCACCTTTAGGCTACACTGAATTAATGTACAGAATGTGGAAAATAAAATAAAAACCTTTTGACCTACGTCAATCCACACAGGTCTGTGTTTTAGCAAATAACAGCCTTTAGCTATTATTACTTCTGTGTTTGCTGTACATGTGTTAACTCCATTTAATGTTTATCTTTAGGTTGTTTTTTTTTAAGAATCCTAATGCAACACTAAGTTATTTATTTAATGGGTGGTATTTGCTAACATTCAATTTAATTGCATTGTTGTTTTGTATGATGGGGATAATAAGCTGAGCAAGAGAATATGTTATTCACCAATCTGAAAGCTGTAAACATCTCTAATATTTGTATCCTTTGTGCATCAATGTTTTCTATATTTAAAGAAGGCAACAAACAACAGCCAGAGAAAATGAAAAGTATGCTTTTACCTCAAACTTATAGACTTATTGTGGCTTCCACCTCATTTTGACATATGTATTATATATATGATTCATGATATATATGCTCAACAAGCATAAACTTTAAATATTTTAACTGTTATGCTTACAGACACAGCTATAGCACAGTTGTTAGGGTAAAACAAAGGCTCAGTATATGTAGCTTATCTAACAGCAGGTCTTCAACTAACCTTACAGTACCTGTCCAGCAGTCAATCCACATTCGCAGTAAGTACTGCTACTGCTTACTTATATACTTTTGACATGCATGTACGTATGTTGGATATTAATCAATTAGAATTAGTATTTTTTGGACATTTGATCCATCCTCACCTACACTCATATGCTTAAGTTTAAGCAAAGCACATTGTCTAATTATAACAAACATTTTAAATACTAGTGATGTATCTGTATCAACTGGGCAGTGAGGCCAGCAGATATGCTGATAATGGGGCTAATATTGTCAGTTACAAGGACCGTGGTTAAGTTGATTTGGTCACAAACTGAACACTGTCATAAACAACATACTTCAGCGGCAGAAGGCCAACACCAATCAGGCATTCAGGGTTTGCTGGGCAATCAACACAGCTTTTTCCCACAGCTGGTTAAGAGGGCATGAGCTATGTAAAGCACAAGAGGAGCTGAAACTCCCTCAGCACTCCTTGATGGTAATTAGAAAAGTGTAACTAATAACTAATAAATTCAAAAAGTAACATCGGCATTGGTGATTCCTGATGATGCTTGACAGCCAATGCCAATGGACAATGGCGTTATTCATTTCTATGTCGCATTCTTTTTAAACTCCATTCATTGTTTTAATGTCATGAATATTATTTCTTTTATTTTGAATTGTATGTTTGTTTCCAGTTTTACATTGGTTTTTTTCACAACAATAAAAAAAAAACCTATAAGAGTAGCAGTATCAGTAAAGTCCTAACTCTTGTAGTAGTGACACAACTACACAGGGGTGAAATCACTGGCTGAGTTAGTGACAGTTGGTCTTTTTTGAAATTCTGAACTGAAGGAGCCAGCTGCTGTTTGGCTGACCTGCTCACCTGCAGGCAGAGCCTCCAAAAGCAACCTGGGCTAGTGCAGCAACAAAGCAGGTGTCACAATTACTACAACTTTTTTTATTCTCAGATAACTGACATTGTCATTGTGTGGCAGACACTACTTTCTGTGTGTATCTGGGTTGTCACCAGTCCTTTTTTGCCAGTCATTCATAGCTCAATACAACCAACTGTGATGGGCCATTCTCTCTGACAGCTGTGGCAGACAGCTGGACTGTGTCACTATCACACTAATGAGAAAGGAGATTGATGTGGTGACTCAGTATGGCTCTTGGAAACCTGACAGCCAGTGACAAACAGAAAGGGGTGCTGACACCCTGATGTCCACTTTCGAAATGATCCCTGACAAAAAATTGCTAAAACCTAAACATGAAGAAGCTTCAGAGGTTCCAATCCAAGGTCTGTATGACTGTAGGTAGGCAAACAAAAATAAGCCCCACTGGTGTGAACAATTGAACTACAGGCAAGCTGTCACTCCGTCTTCTCTCACAATCCTGCAGTAAAGTGCAGATGTGCAGTACCCATTTGGTGCACTTCAGGTCAATGTAGAGGACTGAGCAGCCCCGAGTGGCTCAAAGTGGGGAAAAGATCAAGCTGAAGATGGGCGTCAAGTGATCAACACATTGGAGTGCAGAGGAGGTGAAGGCCCTTATCTTGATCACAAGAGGCACCTTGGAAAGTAGCTCTGACTGTGATGTTTCAAACTGGCAGAATTTTCTCCTTATCAGTGTGATTTTACACTGTGAGCAAGTCATCAGACAAAGAGCAGCTTCAGAGCTGCATTGCTATATTTCTGCAACCCAGAAGTAGATGATGCTTACTACTAACTCTCGTTTTAAGAAAAGTTGGCCACAGCTTTTTCACTATAACCAAGACCATTATCTTCGCCGCCTTGTTGATCAAAGGACTATGTGTGATGTGAAAGGTGTGAAGCCCGCAGAGAATCATCAACCATCCATAGTTCTTAGCTCTGTGGAGTGTTTTAGTCTCTTTCTTGTCATTGTTATGTTTTTTACAGCATCCAACCTTAAATCATCTGGAAGCCAACCGTGGTCTAATAAGCAACTTTCCCAAGTGTGATGTGGAAATAAAGACAAATATTTGCATTTTTGGTGTCTTGTCTTCTCTGCTTTGACTCTCAAAAGCTGAAGCAGACTGGGTTGAGAGGAATAGGCCAAAACAAATATAGGCTTCTCACAAATTTTGAGCCGTTTTTGTGAAACTAATACATTTTGCGCTTTGTACGAACGTAGCTATGATACATTTTGATGTGAGAATGGGTTGCATCTCTTTACACAGTGGGTTTCATGACTTACTTCTCTTTAATAAATTTGAGAAAATAACATTTTCTTTAAGGGTCAATGAATGAAAAAAATATAAATGATGCAATCCTTTACCGGTTCACATTAGAAAGAAAATGCAGGTTCTGCCGCTCCTTAACCTCTTAAACTGTTATTACATACCCCGCCCCCTGCTGGGCCAACTTTTTATGACATTCCATTTATTTGTGGCGTATTTCTCTCCAGGTGATTCAGACTGATTGTCGCAGGACATATAAAGAGGGGAGGAACCTGGATCACACCTCTCTCTTCCACTTCCAGCAGCAGCTTATGTGCCATGATTTTTTAGTTTTTGCCTTTGTTAGTTTTTGTTTGTTTGATGGGACCAGCAGTCCTGTTTTCACGGCTTTTGGCCTGTTAGGTTTAGTTGTTGTGTGTTTTTAGGTTAGAGGCCAGATCCTACAGCCCTTTTTGGGCTGTTATGGGTGCCATCCCTTGTTTTTGTTAATTTTGGCCGACCTATCAACTTTAGTCGGAGATTGTTGCTTTGTTTGTTTGTTTGTTTGTTTGTTTGTTTGTTTGTTTGTTTGTGATTATGTGTGGCCCTCTTGGAGGTGAGCCATTTCAGAGGATCGTAACATAATTTGGGGGCTTGTCCGGGATGTAACACTGTCTAAACAGTCTTTTATATTCTTTCAAGATTCAAGATTCAAGAACTTTATTTAGCCATTTGTGCTTGCACACATAAGAACTTGTGTGCGGTTTGTTCAGAGAGTCAAGACAAAATGTAAAAAGACACACAAGAAAGACACATTCATAAAGCACGAGTTTTGGCTGTTAAAAAAGCGTGTTCTGTTTATGATGATGCTGTCCGCTCGTCTGTGTCTGACGTTGTATGTGCAGTGTTTGTGTTTGAGCAGGGAGTGAGCTGGATGTAGTGTGTCTCTGATGATTCTCTCTGCTCTTTTTTGACAGTAAATTGTGTCCATGGAGGGGAGTTCAGTTCTGGTGATCCTCTCTGCAGTCTTTATGACTATTTGCAGAGCCTTCCTCTCTGTCTGTGTGGTATTCCCATACCAGACAGTGATGCCTGTGGTGAGGATGCTCTCTATCACCCACTGTATATGTAAGAATTATCACATGTTAGGCCCTTTTTACTATGAATCTCATTGCATTGTGTGAGAGGGAGAGGACGATACCAGCAGAGTAGACTTAACACATGTCTGTGGTAGCTGTTAGATGTTTCAAGTCACTTTCACTGCTCTTATCATCCTATTTCCTGCCACAGCTGCTTTCAGCAAAAAAAAAAAAAAAAGCTCTGTTAACCCCACTCTGCTGAACATGGTCGAACATTAGCAGCTAAGGAGTCAGGTAATGCCCTCAGGGGTTTGTCGAGACCAGAAAATAAAAGCAGCATAGTGAATATCGTACTTGAATTCCCATTAGATGACCACAAACACAATGCTAATGTTCCTCCATATCTGCTGAATGTGAAAATAGGCAATCAGTATGAATGTTTTAATTGGGCATAATTTCTAAGGCACAGGTTTGTGTTTGGTATAAAACAATCAGGCTGGTTCATAAAGGTCTGAACTGTTTACAGTTAGAACTTCAAAGTTTGGAGCTGAAAAATAAAAGTTCTCCTGTTGCAGTCTATAATTGCCACCATTTGTTTTACTCCTCTGCCTATGTGTGATAAGCCGTTAAGATATAGGAAGATTGAATTCAATTTTATAACCATCCTCCACCTGCTCCCCTTACCTAGAGAGGGTCTAACTGCAGTCTTGCAGTACCATGCAACACAGCCACCCACTTCTCGACATGACTAATCCTTACCCCCAGTGTTGTTATCATGACTGCATGCTACACAACACACCGCTTGACCCTTGACCCTAACCATCTCACTGCTCATGCCTAAACCTAACCAAGTGGGTGTGTCGTGTAGATACTACAAGTCCACAGATAGAAGAGCTTGAAGGCAGTGAGAAGGGGGCGGAGCCTCGCCAAGGCTTCATCATTCATTTCAAAGTGTGTTGCTCATAAAAACATTTCTCTCATTGTTTTTGAACGACACTGCCAGAACTGAAAATTTGCCAGCCAGGTTTTAATGTCACACAAACAGAATACTGTTAATCTCCTGTTATAAATATGTTTATGTTGGCCATAGAACAAGCAGTTAGCTGAAAATATTGAAAGCTGGGAGTAATCCAACTGTAAATATCCAGGCTTACGTCAATAAATATTTAAAAAACCTCTTATTTTTTGTTTTTTCTTTTATATCTGACAACTGCTAAATATGTGAGATTTTCCACCAACTGTACAGAGGGATGTAAATGAGAATAAATCCACTTGGCTTTAATAAGAGCAAAAAGATTTGTAAGCCTTTACACAACTAAAAACTCAAGAGCATAAGTACAAGAATGGATTCACCTGCTCTAACATCAGTAACTAAGTACTGTGCTTAAGTACAATTTGAGGTACTTGTATTTTATGTGAGTGTTTCCATGTGATGCTACTTTATACTTATCCACTACCATCTCAGAGGGAAATATTGTACTTTCTACTCTACACTACATTTATTTGACAGCTTTAGTTACTTTTCAGTTGATTTGACACAATGGATAATATAACTAGTTTTTAAAATACAACACATTGTTAAAGATGAAACCAGTGGTTTCCAACATAAATATCTGAATACTTCATCCATCACTGCCATAAGTTGCTAATGTTAGCATGTCCAGCTAATTAGCATGTTACCCACACCATATCGTCTCTTTCAAATGCAAGGGGCCTTGAAGATCCACTCTGTGAAAACAAAAATGTTAGAATATCAAAGTTTAGAGTAAACATTGCAGCACTGTCCTCTTTATTTAGTTTGGGGAAGTTTACATTCCAGCTACTCAAGAGAAAGACAGAAGCATAACCGTTGTATTGCTTGTCCAATTATGTCAATTTCCATGTACTGTACTTTAATAATAAACCACAGTCTTTTATCATGATATCATGTATGTAGACACCACATCATATTTATGACCCTTTAACATGGTTTTCAGTTTGAAACGAGTCAAATAAAACATTAAAGTTAGCCAAAGAGCTAACTGAGTTGAAAGTTAGAAATGAAAAAACGCTTTTCTTGACTTCTGTGTGGAATCAAAGGCCCTTTTTTTTTTTTTTTTTTTTAAATGACCACAAATTGCGCAAGGCAGCAGTTAGCTTGGTGGAATGAAGCAGATGGTAATTTGTGACTGAAAAATGAATAAATAAATACTTGATATATTCTGTAATATCAGTGGCTGCACTGCTATACCGACTTCTCCTTTAAGTTCTTTCAAACTGAAAGAATTTAAGATGTGTTCATGTAGCCAAGCTGTGTCAGACGGTCTGTTTAAAGAGATGACAGCCTCGGTTACATGTCTACAAACTCCAGAGAGAAAGGGATGGGTGATCGGGGTGTAGAAGTTACAAAGCCATGTAGCCAACATTTTAAAAAGGCCCAACAGAGGTAGAGACAGGGAGACTGAAACCACATGGCTGATGACTAATACTCATCATACATTCTCCTGTCATCTCCTTGTTCCCCCCCACATCCCTCCATCCTCCTCCACAAGCTCAGATGAAAAAACAATGATGGCCTCTGCCTGCCTACAGATGCTTGCCCAACATGACAGATGCAATTGCTTGTTTTCGTTCTTTTCTTTTTTTTCTTTGTCTATTCTCAGCAAAAGCTGCTCCAGTATTCTATGCTCAGTGTTTTTTTTCCTGTATCCATCTTTTCAGAATTCAAAGACCATCTGTTGAAAAAGCGGGCAGAGTAAGTCGAGGCTCCACTGGAAGTCTTGTCAACAGGCTTTTCTATTATTTTCCTTTATAGCAAATTCCCTTTCTTGCCAATTTCCAGTTGTCACTGATTTCTTAACCACCAGCTGGTTCAAAATGTCAACATCTGGTACAAACACATTGTAAATCGACAACAAACAATAGTAGAAAACACAGATGCCATATCTACCAACCAGTTCAAACTGATCAAACAAGAGCCTCAATTTTTAAAACAAAAATGAGCTTATATCATCCATTTACATCCACGCGTGAGCCTTTAGGTAGCGTAGTGAAGACATAGAGATAGATAGCCAAGTTGAATCTGTGTCATTATTGCTTTCCAAACTAATGAAAGGGTTTATTAGTCATGCATCATTTACACTACATTGATTATTCATATAGTCCCGACACGCAGGAGCAATCACAGGCTTATTTTTCAAATGAGTACAAAGGAGCGTGAAGAGCATGTGGTTGATAATAGTATTATCCAACAAGGTTGATTCAGTGAATAACAGAAAATCACAGTGTATGTTCCTGTGTGAATGGCCATTCAGTCCAACAATTTCTCTGTAGCACATAAGCCAAAGCGGAGGTAGATATTGTAAATACGAACCAATTTGTGAGGAAATGATTGCTGTTTTCCAACACATTTGATTACAAGTGCACACCAGTGGCTTTACCCCCCCTGGTTATCTCCTCACCAACCTGACAGCTCATTATGATTTTGTACATTGAGCAATTTTATGCCAAAACCAAAAAATATTTAGTGTTGCCGTCGGTGTTTTTGTTCATATTAGGAAACTCAAAACCTTATTAAAACCCAACATAATATATTTCTTCTAAATTAGGCTGATTAAAAAAAAAAAAAAAAGTTCTTGTTTGCATCACTTACTACAGGGAACTACTAGAGGAGAAACTTACTTTTTAGTTTATAAATGTGGATTGTATCGATATAACGCCTACCTATAAATGTGCTCCACATAACATTACATCAGAGATGATGTGCCCTAGCAAAGCAAAGCCATTGAAGCCTGTCGGTGTCCATATCAGTGTACAAAGTGCAACATCGCTCTCATACACTGTTTACAATCACTCTGCTCAGTATTTACTTATCGCCCAGTCAAACCGTTTGACATCGCATCCTTTTCCAGGGTGGAGTCTAAGCCAATTTTCACATTAGAGGTAATGAGACCCACAAGAGAGTGAGGGAGACTGTTCATGTATTATTAAACACCAAGTTAGTTTAATAAAGTTCTCCAGTTGTAATTATGAGTTGGATATTGTCATGTACACTTTTAACAAGTTGGAATCTGGTAGTAACGGTGATTCTGAAATGATAGGAGCACCCAAATAGAAGATGTCTAGTCAGGCAAACATGTTGAAAACACGTATTGAAAAGTGGTGCACCATAGCAAGGCAAGTTTATTTGTAGACAACAAGGCAATTTAAAGCTTTACAGAAAACATCAAATGCATCGAGACAGGATATAACCCAACATGGTGGCAGCAACCAACCATAAAGTGAAAAGGGTCAGGGTCAAGAGAAGATCTTTACTTAGACACTGTTATTTAGTGATGTGTTAAAACATTTTGGTGAATGTCTTTCAACCTGTCTGTTCTTTTGGCTTAGGTGCTGTTAAAAAAAATACAGTTGATTCCTGTTTTATGATCAAATTCCACGATGTCTACATCCCAGAAATCATACATTTCCAGGTCCATATTTATATTCTGGGGTTCAACATATGTTCACCTCAAGTTTTGGAACCATGTTTGACAATGTTTAACATAGAAATCTGACATCATAACAGTATATTAATGATATCAATATCATTATGCGGCTGCAGGTTTTCATTCCAACCAAGCAGGAGCACGCTAGGCTTGACTCATTTAATCAACTGATCTCAGTCTTTTTTGTCTTTATTGTCTTAAGATTATGTGCACTTGTCTTCTATCAGGTCTGTACTGTCTTATGGCTGAGTGCAGAGTATGAGAGACTTTGTGTCCTCTTCCTTTTATGTGTTAACTAAGGCGAAGCTGTGATTTGGCCTTTAACCTTCAAACTCAGCAGATAAAGACGCAGGTGCAGGAGCCCCTGTAGATAGAGCTATAAATGGCCAAAGGACAACTGTTGGGGTGACGTATTGGGTTGTGACGCATGTAACAAATAACCGTTCAGGCATCTCTTCAGCCTTTAATTTTCACGACAGGAATGTCATTGGTTTTGCAGGTATTTGGTTACAGTGCGATGCAGCTGGATTTGCTTCACAACATTACGTAAAAATCCATCTTGTCAGGCTCAAGCTCCCAGGAACCAGGCTTTAGCCATAGCCACCATACTATGTAATTAAAACGTCAGGTGATGCTATTGGGCCCAAATAGACTTAAATAGTGAAAGAGACTATAAATCAGTGGATATATTTTTCTGATGAACATAAACCCCATGATATGACTTGTTTGGTCCATTTGGTCTGATGTCACTTCGAAAATCCAGAAGAGCCACATGATCAGATTGTTTTATCCCCATTCGAGTTAAGAGGGCTAAACTGGAAGTAGTCACCTCAGCTAATTGAAGTCACTAATGCGCTTGCTCCATTGGCCCAGTGATACAGAAGCAAAGTAGAAGAACCTGGAAGAACATTTTTTAGCTTCTTGTGCCACTGAGCAGCTTACCTGGGAATGAATGGGGCCCCACCTCGGATGCTGTATCCAGTTCTCTTTATACGTCCATGGTCAGGCTTCAAATGATGCGCTTGTGTCAGAAACACCAGCGGTTCAATCAGCGTCTTATGAGGATTCTCGTTCAAATCCAGCTGGCTCGCAGGGTAAGACGATAAAAGACAAATGGTTCATCCAGTCACGTGACACTTGCTTGTTGACGATGCCTGTCCTCTTACAGTTCCCAAGGACAACTTCTCAGATGGTTCTGTGTAACAAACCATCTGGCATTTGATCATAAGCCAAAATATTGGACAAAGTCAAATTTTGACCTGATGATTGCTTTTTACGTAAAATCAAGGAATGACCCAAGTTTTCCTGAGGGGGGCGGGGGGGGGGGGGGGGGGTAAGAATATCCAAACCAAATCTCATGGGAATTCATTCAATAGTAACACAGTAAAACGTAATCAGAATAAGTCATGTGTTACTTATTGCATAATCCTTTTAATAATTACATTTTCCTCAAGATGCATTGCCAGCCGGGTGAGACATTAGTTGATTGCATTGTGAAATGATATTCTTTCAAGAGCTGTCTTAAATCAAGATGAGTTATCTTGATACTAATGTAGTGATCATGAACCCTCCCATTCAGTCTGCAGATATATCGTAGAATTAAATATGTTAAGACTGACAAATTGATGTTAGGATTCATGTCATTGCCATTATAAAGGAGTTTTCCCCTGTCACCTTTTTCATCAAAGTACAAGATTACTTTTTTTAGCAGATGAGCAACATGCACTAATATTTATTGTTATGTTTGAGTAAATGTATGGGTTCAAACAGCCCTCCTGCTGCTAACAGCCAACCTCTTTGTGTGTTGTAAATGAGAATCTGCTCTTCAACCTGCCAAATCAAATAAGAGCTAATGATGTCAGAGTCACCGAAATGCCTTTTGTCTGTTTGCCTATTCAGCCAACACATCAAGTGCCGATTTGCTTCAGTGCAATCATGTATCATCTAATCAGAAAATGAGTTTGGGGTTTTGTGCCCCCACGTAAGCTGAACACGGCCAAACCCCGAGAACCAGAGTTTGAAATACGTGTGAAGGATTTTGAGATGGATTAAATGAAAAGACCGGGATTAATTAAATTGATTTTGCATCATAGAAAGTGAGAGGTGATTTCCAAGATTGTCAATGTTCATTTTGCACAAATGAGAAACAAGATAAACAAGATTAAACATCATACCACCTTTATTGACCACTGGACTCATGGAAACTGTGGTATGAGTCAGTTTGAGGTAGATGTGCTGTTCACATCTGCTCCACACCGCTTCCCTCCCTCCACGGAAATCTATTCAAATGAGTGGAGAAAAACATTTATTAGTATTTCAGTAGGTGTTCAGAGGCAACTGTTTTTCATGCAGGTATAGAGTGTGGGCGTCTCTCCGCCTTTAATCCTTACTTTCAACATTTCAAAACAATCTAGTTCAATTATGGCGGGCAAAAATCTGTTCCACAGTCATAAAAATATCCATTAAGCTAATTGAAAAGCAAACGTTTTAAATGTGCAGGAAGAGAGGCATCACCTATCTTCTGCAAATATGTTTGTATATCATTACATTAATGTGTGTGTGTATGAGATCTGCCTGCTGCTATTCTGACTCCCTGCCACATTCATTCACGCCAGGCAAGCTGCAAACAAAGCCTGCTGTTATCTTTTTTTTCTGAAAAGCAAGCACTTCATAGTAGTAATTTCAATTGATTAGCCAGTATCAGTTCAGTCATGTCATTGTGTGTTTATTTTCCGGAGACCGATCTGCTCTTCCCAGCGTGAGTCTGCTGGTGACTCACCACTTGTGGGTAAAAATGCATCTCTGCAAAACGAAGAGAAACTTGTTTTGTTGCTTCACTGATGGATATGAATTTGTTTTAAAGTTCATTTTTAGACCCCAATAAATAAATAATTTACCACACTACACACATGGAATGACTCATTACGTAATTCAATACCATAGATGACCAACCCAGTCTCCTAAGGGAATGTAATCATATTTGACGACTCTACACATCACAATTTATGTCTAACAGCCAACATTTGGTGCAAATGCAGGAAGTAAAGGTGCCAGGGTCAGTGTGGTGAATGGGCATGTAGACTGTCTAACTGTCATGCAGGAGAGTTTGTGTCCTATCACAGCCGTGCAATTAATATTTGTCTTTTTTATTAACTGTAACCATGATCTTTAACCCTTGTGTTGTCCTCGAGTCAAGGAAGGAAGGGAGGAAGAAGGAAGGGAGGAAAGGAGGGAGGAAAGGAGGGAGGGAAGAAGGGAGGAAGAAGGAAGGAAAGGAGGGAGGGAGGAAGGATGGAAGGGAGGAAGAAGGAAGGAAAGGAGGGAAGGAAAGGAGGGAGGGAGGAAGGAAGGAAGGAAGGAAGGAAGGAAGGAAGGAAGGAAGGAAGGAAGGAAGGAAGGAAGGAAGGAAGGAAGGAAGGAAGGAAGGAAGGAAGGGAGGAAGAAGGAAGGAAAAGAAGGAATGAAGGATGGAGGAAAAAAGGACGGAAGGAAGGAAGGAGGAAGGGAGGAAGGAAGGAAAGAAGGACAGAGGAAAAAGTAAGGGAGGAAGGAAAGGAAGGAAGGAAGAAAGGGGGATGGAGAAAAGAGAGAAGGAGGGAGGGAGGAAGGACAGACGGAAGGAAGGAAGGGAAGGAAGGAAGGAAGGAAGGAAGGAAGGAAGGAAGGAAGGAAGGAAAGAAGGAAGGAAGGAAGGAAGGAAGGAAGGAAGGAAGGAAGGAAGGAAGGAAGGAAGGAAGGAAGGAAGGAAGGAAGGAAGGAAGGAAGGAAAAGAGGAAAGAAGGAACAGCCAAAACAGACGGGGTCAATTTGAGGTTAAAGGTTAAAGGACAATTTAACAATTTTTCATGTTGGTCTCAAAACAACAGTCAGGAGCCCAAATAAACACGGAAAAATGATGTCATCATTCCTCCTGTTTATACTGATATTAGAAGATCCCTTCATAATGCACTTAAAATGGAAGTGATGCGGGTTAAAATCTATATGCCTCCTTCAGTGCAAAACAGTGGCAGATACAGAACGTGGCTTATGACGGACCCTGATGGAAAAATCCGGAGTTTTTTAAGCTCAGATATGTATAATCATGATTATGGGGGCAAAAAATTGGTCGACAATAGGTGTGAATTTGAATATGTACTATGTCAGAATACTGAATAGTCAGATAAATGGCTACCTATACATAAAAGAGGAAATAATGCAATAATATTAAATCCAGCACTGCATAACCCTCATCGTCTGGGCATTGAGATGAAAAGGTTGATGTCAAAATTGATCTAAAAGCTAACATAAAGCTTTTGTCCAAATGAGTCAAATCAAGTACATATGTTTCAACGTTAGTCTTTTTAGTGCCGAAGTTCCTCTTTTTGTTACTATACTTCCACCACATCTCAACAGTGAATCACGAAGAGGGAATTTGATGCTAAAAAGACTGTAAATGTGTCAGATATCACTTGATATGACTAACTCACACTGATGAAGCTCAATAGAAGCTGATCATCTACTTTTAAATGACTGTGTGGACACACTCTGGATTTTGTCCTCCATCCCTTACTTTGAAAGCACATTTAAAGGAGATCTTTTAACAGTAAGTATGAACAGTAGGAATGATTACAGCAAAGGAAAACCTCTTTCACTGTTCATATGGACACCCGTAAACTGTTATAAGGGCTTTTTCAAATCAATAGCTTGTTTGATTTGGCCCAAATCAGTGTATGAGTTGCTACTTTGTTGCATTTTCCCTTTAGTTCATTTTGGTTTTACACAGCAAAACACAGGCACATTTAAATGCACTTCAGGGCAATGTCTAGAACAATGTGTTGCTTCATGTTGCGCATAGAAGACATGCTACCTTTAGCCAGCTGTAAAGGAGAAGGGAGCACATATTGAGCACATACCTGTACATAATAACCAATGACTAATGCACACAAAAGTGCAGTAGAATTTTAGTCTCTGGATTCAAACTTCACTGTCAGTGTCCAAGTATTATTTGTAATATCCAGCAGCAACAATATAAAGTCAGTAACAGAGGAGCAGTGCCTGACCTTCAGTACTGACATTGAATTAGAGCTTTGAAGCAGCAACAGTGGCATTAGTCTGAGATCAGCAAGAATAAAAAATACATGAGCTATGATGAAATCAAAATACCCACTTAGGAAGTCAAACATTGACCAAGGTTGTAAAGAACAAACTTGTAATGAAATGGAAATAAGAACGACTAACATTGAAAGGAGAGAAAAGATTTCCTATATAAAAAAAAGCAGCGTGTTAATGAAAATAGATGAAACGGCAGTCAAGCTGCTCAGTGAACAGCAACTTCAAGTTCACTTTTAATGGCCACACAGTAATAACTATCATTTGCACTTTTTTTTTTTTTACAGTTATACAATTATCGTTTGTCCTCATAATTGTGTGCTGACGTGTCATTTTTGATGCTGAAGTCGTTCCATATAGCTCGTACATGTAACGACCTCAGACAGGAAGGAGGACTCAAACGCTTAACTCGAAGGGAATTTATTAAACAAAAAACGCTCTCAAGGAGGATGATAAAGGGGAACAAAAAACGTTCACTTGGAGGACAGAATGAAACAAGGCTTCTCGGGCTGCATGACGGTGACGCTGACAGGACAAAACGAACTGACACAAGAAAAGGGAGACAAGGACTATTTGAACATGAGGTAAGGGGACACAGGTGGAACCAATCAGGGGCGGGGTTGACAATCAAAGCGGAGGGAAGGCACACAAAGGGAGGAAGTCAGGATCTGAAACAAGAGGGAAAAGGTGAGTACAAAATAAAACAGGAAGTGCATGACAGGACGGGACATGAGTGACTTGACTAAATTAAAACATAAAGGACCAACACATGACACAAGACAAGACATTAACAAATTTGACGAGACATAACAGTACACTTTTTTGTGGCACACCCCCTGTCTGCCTTCATTGAGATTCAGTAGAATGTAAACAAACATTTTCTCTCGTCCGTCTTCCTTTATACCGGCTCAAATCTGTTCCTTCTATATTTTTCATGCAAAACCGACCTTTACATATTGTGTAAAATTATGAAAAACCAGAAAATTGTGCGATCAACAACACATATCAAGTGACACAGAGATTGAAAGGTGGCTGATGGAATGCCATCCGTGGTCCAGTGGCATAAGTCATTTCCTATGGCAGTATGCTGCTTCCCACCGACAAATACCACTTCCAATGGTAGGTGCCACTTGACACTGTCACACCGGTACCACCCCCAGTTCATATGCAAATTTCATATCGGTGACCTCCTTTTGCCAGTTTAGTATGTTCTATTAGTATTTTTATTGACAACGTTGTAGCACATCAATGTAATGCATCTGAAATAAGAGAAAGTTGAGCTATGTAGTTTCTGTTGTTGGATTATATGCTTTTGAAAAATGGTGATTATAAAGTCATTTCCTATGTCTTTGGCAATTAAGTAAAACGTGCCACTGTTTCAAAGGTGGTATGTCGGTAAGAAACAGTAAATGATTGATAGCAACAAGTTACTCAAACATTCACGTTGAAAAAATAAATAATATGCCTGGCTGACATTCCAATGAAATAATCTAAATGATTCATAAATTCAAATATTTCATTGTCTGTTAAGTTTGGTGTCTCTAGCCTTCTTTTATCAATGAATCAGACTTGCTACGGTTGCTAGGATACCATAGCCATGTTAGCATAGGCTAGCTCTAATATAAACTTTTGCTTAACCACTAAGGATATATGACATGACTTTACAATCACTGTTTCAAAAGCATAATAATCCAACAACAGAAAATACATGAATTGAGTAATGTAGCCTATCAGTCAGGAATTAGCCTGTTAATCAAAATGCGATGACAGGTGAGGGGTTGTTTGCTCATGTTGCCAGGCAACTGTTTGATCTGATGAATAAATTATACTGAAGGATTTGTGTTCCAAACATTAACTTTGATGCTTATTCATTCATAAATATGTATTGGTATTGAAAAGCACTTATGATCTGAAAGCAAGTTTTTGGGGCTTCAACCATGTCTAAAATCTTCAGTCTTCTGACTAAATTGTGTCAAAAGTATAGCATGCTTCTTCTCTTTTTAATAGTAATACAGTTTTTCCCAGCAAGCTTCATCATGCTTCACTCTTTAACGTTTTGACACATTCACAGCAGGAAGATGAAATGATCTAATCAAATTTACTGTTGGCAACAGACCAACTGTACTGGATAAACGGAGGGTTGAGCACCTTGCTAAAGGGCACCTTACTAGCACTTGATGAAAAATGGAAGAGTGTTACTCATTCACCATCTCCACCCACATTCTATGAGTCTGTCCAGTAGTTTTCCAGTTGTGCTTCATTTGCAGTATGAGAAAAGTATTGACATGTAACAACATCAAAGACACACAAAAGAGCTGACTCTGTTTCAAGAAGTAATTTGAACAATTCAATCATTTTACTCCATTACGTAAATTGCTTTAATCTTGTATTAGTCAAGTTTGAGTATCAGTGTAGGTGCTGATGCAGTGATGCAGGCACCACTGAAGGCTCATGAAGATTTAAAAAACAGGGGGATGTGAAAAGTCAGATGCAACAATTTTGCTGTACAGATTATTACTTATACTTTACTAATATATTACTTATATTACTCTTGAGGTTGAGCACATTACATGGTACAAAAGGAGGGAAAAGCATGAGACTTGTCAGGCATGCGTGTGCATTTGATTATGTTCTAAACACTAAACATTTAATGATGACTTGATGATGAGCATTGCCACTAAAGCCAGCACCTAATTGTCTTTCAGAGGTCAGGAAGGACAGACAGTGCCGAGGCACCTAAGCTCCATCATTTTTGAAGTCCCCCCCTAGATTTTGGAAATAATAAAAGTAAAGATATATTTGATCAGATGATGTTGTATCCTGATATGTATGAGATCAGATGTCTGACTGTTAAACTAATAAGAAATATAAAAATCCTTCCATGCTCTCCCATAGAGTTAAGATGCTTTGAACTAAATGCAACATCAGCATGACAATGTTATGATGCTGATATAATGTTACCATGGTCACCATTCATCTAAGCACATTAATATTTGCTAAAAAAAAAAAAAAAAGAAAAGAAAAGAAATCAAGTCAATGAATAAAAATAAATAATATTTATATAATAAATACATAATATATAAATATATAATAATATTAATACCTAATATTTTCAATACAGTTCTAATATACCAAGTCAACCTGTGTTTGATTGGAAATATTGAAATAAATAAGAAAACGATCTGTACTGCAACAGTTATAAAACATCTTCATTAGTGAGATCCGTGCACTTTTATCCAGAGGTAACAGAGGACTGTTGGGGGCAAATGGAAAATATGAAATGTCTCATTGATATATGGGCAGAGGACATGTTGCCAAGCTCATTTCCTGGCTATAGTGGCCAACAGCTGCACTTTTATGATTGAATTTAATGCAAATGTTACAACAAATCAGTATAACTGTAAACAGCTGTAAAGGCAGAGCTTCTGAGTGAGGGAGGAAGGGGACAATCAAACTCAAGTTCAAACTAGAGAGAAAATCTAATCCAGTGTGTAAACAGTCTTATTTGAATGGGATTTACTGTATTTCCTTAGATGTCAGGTGTGTTTAACATAGCATAAGCTGATGGTGATTTTTAATCATTTACACAGTTCATATGTGCAGGATTTTTCTCCCACCTTCCCAGTATTAACAGTGTTATTAAAAACGTTTTGGTCCTACTATCATTTACAGTTAGTCCACTCCACTAAGATATGTGGTCACAGTTACACAAAAAGGAACCCTGAATCCAAACAGCAGGATGGAAGGGAGAAAATAGTTTATGGAATTATGAAGGTGAAATGAGGGTGACGGTGGAAAAGGGACTGGGGTGGAGATGTGATGTAGGAGTCTGTGGTTGGAGAGCTGCTGGCAGACTAGTAGTTTGGTGTCATATTCTCATCTATTATGAACCACCTTCTCTAATTATAGTTGAAATGCTAGGGAGACCATGAATTCAGGTACCAAAGACCACTGCAAATATTTCCATCTCCTCCTGGATAATAATTCCTGTGGTTTCATGTTTCAGCGTTTCAGAAAAAACAGTCAAATAAATTGACTGTTTGATAAACTTCACCCCTCGAAAAGTCGTTGCCAAACCATAGTTTATTAACCGTGTCACAGCATGGCTTTGGATTTCTGAAGCAGTGTGCATGAGACTGTAGTGAGAGTGATACTGGGCATCATAGTAGTTTAGAGGCTGGAGTCTTTTAAGCCTTTCCAAAACCAAAAATAAAAGGGCATAAGTGGAAATAATGTAGCCTTTAAGAACTGTGTGTCAGTTCCCTCGGACCTAATGTAACGTAACATAATTAGATTAGTACATTACTTTGTGAGTTTACAGGTTGAAAAAAAAAAACCCTGCTCATCACACACATCAACTATGGATTTTTCCAATGTGTGGAAGCTGGTTCTGTATGCTTCTATGTCAGAATCTAGGGATCATTAGCATTTCTATCCTGATCTTTATTGGATGTGGAAGTTCACATTCCAGCAACCCCACATTCATTATCAGAGATAGCATTACATTCGCCAAACACACTTTTTAGTCCTCATCCTACATCCCTGTTCTCTTGTTAAGTTAAAAGTAAAACCATTTTTAGAAGTAAGAACAATAAAAGCTCCTGTCTTTACTGTCAAAGTATGTAAGCTAGGTGAGAACAATACAAGAACAATGCAATATTATGTGCTTCCCTATCCAATGTGTATCTAAGACTGCTTTAGCAGGAGACATTAAAAAGTCAGTCAAAAACAGCTAATGTAGCCAAGCTACTATGTTCCCACAGCCCTATGTTCCCACAGCCCTATGTTCCCACAGCCCTATGTTCCCTCAGCCCTATGTTCCCACAGCCCTATGTTCCCTTAGCTCTATGTTCCCTCAGCCCTATGTTCCCACAGCCCTATGTTCCCTCAGCCCTATGTTCCCTCAGCCCTATGTTCCCTCAGCCCTATGTTCCCACAGCCCTATGTTCCCTCAGCCCTATGTTCCCTCAGCCCTATGTTCCCACAGCCCTATGTTCCCACAGCCCTATGTTCCCTCAGCCCTATGTTCCCACAGCCCTATGTTCCCACAGCCCTATGTTCCTTCAGCCCTATGTTCCCACAGCCCTATGTTCCCTCAGCCCTATGTTCCCACAGCCCTATGTTCCCTCAGCCCTATGTTCCCACAGCCCTATGTTCCTTCAGCCCTATGTTCCCACAGCCCTATGTTCCCTCAGCCCTATGTTCCCTTAGCTCTATGTTCCCTCAGCCCTATGTTCCCACAGCCCTATGTTCCCTCAGCCCTATGTTCCCTCAGCCCTATGTTCCCTCAGTTTAATAATAAAATTAATGTCACCTGTCTTTCAAGCATTTTCATAGATGAAAAAACGAGTAAAGGGGGGGGGGGGGCAACAACACGTTATGTGCATTAGGGAATGGCCGTACCTGTGCTGTGGGAACAAAGGGCTAAGGGAACATAGGGATGACCCCACGTTGGTATGTAATCAATTGTCTAACTAGCTACAGCTGGATGAAATATGCTAGCCACAGTTGACGTTTTAAACAAATTCAACGAACACCAGTTTGAAATGAGAAGCCTGCATTTGTCTGAAATTAAGGACCGTTAAGTTGTAAATCTGCAAGTAAGCTTTAGTGTGTCAATGGAAGGCTTGATAGGTGTAGCATGACTATGAAGCGGCTGGTGTTAGCGAAAAGTCAATAAAAGCTAGCGGAACACAAGCCAAGCTAAGTGGGAGAGGTGTTCTGCTCCCTATAGAGCATCTGTCTGACTCCTGTTCTTAGTTTAGCTAGTGCATTATGGCCTCAGAAGCCCTGGAGTCCAAAAAAATGAACCCTGAATCTGTGTACGTCCACTTTGTTACAACTAACAGAAAACGAAATTCAGAAGCTTTCCCCTCAAAGCGTGCCAAGTCTCTGTGGTGACCGGTCACACTTGCTTAAACTCAGCCTGAAACAGATCTGGAGGGCAGAGCAGCCACTTTCCTCTTTATTTCTCATCAGTGCTGAATGGAATGTACCACGCTGTGACAAACCACATAACTATCACCTCCAGTGATATTATCATGGTGGGGTTTACTTTCCATGGCATTAACCGCACCGGGGATCATCACTACAAGGGGCTGCTGGTTTTCCTATTACAAAGAGCACTGGACAGTGAACAACAACCACACGCACGCACAAGCCACCCCCAACTGGAGATGTCACCAAAGCACTGCCAGTCATTATCAGTCAGCTTGCTGAAAGTTAATTGCCACAGCTCTGCAGGCTACTGCTTAATGAGAGGCTCACATGGAGCTTGAGGTCAGCTGACCAGGTGGAGGTAAGGCTTATTACTCACTGATGGGGACAGCAGGGTGTAGGTTCATGCATTTTTTAACAGACATACTGTAAATGTGTCAGAACATAACTGTGATGTGTGTTGCATGTGTTTATGTGTAGGAGGGACATCCTATAGGAGCTGCATAGATGGCAGAAATCATTTGTTCAAATTATCCATGTGTATTCAGTGTTCAAGGACAAGGACATGGACATATTTTCTATGCTATGATGGGATTTTATTCACTGCACTTAAGTGCTCTGGGGGTATGAGCAGTTAGACAAAGGTGTATACAAATTCCAGTTTAGCCATATTATTTGGAGGTGAATCTGAAAGTGAGTATATGTCATTTATCCTTCAGAATTTTACTGCCCAGATGGGATACATAACTAGTCAACATGTGCTGGTGTGTGTTGATGGAGATTTATTTGTATGTGAGTGAGAATATGGCACTGTAGAGCATATATTAATATACTTTCCATTACCGGAAGAGTTCCACATGACGGACCCTTTCAGAATCATTTATGCTTTTACTGTTTTTTAGTCTGTATTGATTTTTCTTCAAATAAACGTCAAAAGTAAGCAAGATTTTCATACACAGTTTTTAATTTTGAGCTGTACACACATGCTTACCTCCGGCATCGGCTCTGAATTTGGCTGGCACAGTTTTGACAAAGCGCTAGACAATCTCTCCTTGAAAGATTGTACAGTCAGTATCACCTGGATTAGTTATTCCATACAATATAAGCTTGTTGCTGTCAGCCAGTCTTTCTCTCTCCCCCCTGGTTTCCAACTTTTTGGTTTATTTGCTTTGGTTGCATTTGCTTTTTAGTCAATATTCTCTTAAAGGTGCAGTGTGTAGAAGTTAGTGGCATCTACTGTTGAGACTGAGTACACCTTACCTCACCGCACCCTACCTGCAAGCAAATGTGAAGGGCCCTCTCTTAAGCCAGTGTATGGTTTGTGTCCATTCTGGGCTAATGTAGAAACATGGTGGTGGAAGAGGACCCGCTCCCTTCGCAGATACAAATGGCTCATTCTAAGGTAAGGAACACACATTTTTATTTTCATGGGATTATACACTAATTAAAAAATACTTCTTCTGCCATTCCACTAGATGTCACTAAATTCCACACACTGCTCATTTAAAATAAAAAAAAAACTACTATCACTACTATCAATACATTTTCACACATTTGTAGAACTAGCATACTTAGGTAACTTTTGCAGTGTATTAGCATAACTAGCTTAATAACATTAAGTTATCCGCATTTCATTTACTAAAGACATCTTAATTATTCACAGTACCTGGAATTTTCATGTTTCCCCATTATCCACACCAGTGCACTGTACTGTATCACTACATATACAGTAAAGACACGGACAGAACAGAGTCATCAACTGTAGTCCACAACACAAACTTGGTCACAACAGTCTGCAAGACCATGGGACTTCAGCCAACATACCCACACCCCAGAGTTGTATTAAATTGATGTGAATTTGCAATTCAGAAATGATCTGGTGTATCCTCAATATTTTAACTTGTGCAGGAACCTCTTTCAGGGTCTGACTCTGGTTCACATATAGTTGCAGTTGCCTCATCAGTACACAGACACTTTTTTCAGACCACAAGGAATTGTATTAACGTATTAAAAAGGGATCAAACATGTCGCTTTTAGCCAATTTTGGCAGAACTTGGAAAGCTCATCCATAAGCCCTTCCAAGTGTCTTTCTAAAAATGAACGTGTCTTTTTTTTGGCAGTGCACTTCTCATGAGAAGGTCATATAGGCCATGAAACGAGGTGACTGTTAATTACATCTGCTCTCACCCAAGGCAAGGAAATGTCAATGTAATTGACTTGAGGTCCAGAGGCTAACATGAGCTGAGTGATGGAGACTCAGAGCTTATCCATATCAAAACCGTATAGAAATGCAGCAGCACAAAGCTTAACAACACTTGGCACTTGTGTGACTGACGATGGATTTGGATGCTGAGTCTGTGGGCTGACTTGATGCACTATCCATCCCTGCAAGTCATTTAATTCAGTTCAAAGGGAAACTGGATTGAGTGTTTCAAATTGTGTGTGTGCCGTGGTCTTAAGCATACTGTTTGTTCCAAGAAAGTCTTTGAGCGCAAGTCAGGATAGTAATTAGGAAAAGTCTCACATAGCTAAATGATACATTTCAGAACAGAGTAAAATGTAAAGACACTGAAAGGGAAACACCTATTGTTCACTTTAGATAAAAATCATTTGGAAGCTCTTCACCCAGAAATCTACATTTTCTCAAAAAGTGAATGTGTTTTAATGAATTTATCTTGTTTTCAATGCAAAACCGATGAAACCAAATCGGTAGAGGAATTATCTCGCACACTTCACACAAAGCTAAAAAGAAAAAAACAGTGAGCTGGACTGATGGCCTTGAGGACCACTTTATTGAACGCTCCATCTCTCAAACCGCAGTTCATCGGGAGGAGCAGCACAAGTCTGTACTGCAGTCAAGGACAGACTCACACAGTTCAATTAAAATTTCATGTATTGACCTTTTTCACTGCCAACATTTTCTCATAGAGCTAATAACATTAATTGTGACTCAGTTCCATTTAGGTGCACCACTAAGCCTACTAATGAGCCAACATGCACATAAACTGTGCCTGTGAAGTAGAGCACTTACAGTAACTGTGCTATATGAATAAAGTTAATTATTAAATTATGATATCGAACTGGAAAGGAGCCCATATTAATGTTATTAGTTACATCAGTGTTTTTTAGTCAAATATCTGTTGAAAAAGGTGTGCAATTTTATCACATCATTAAAAAGTGATTTGCATAAGAAGGTAAGTAAAATATCTCCCCTCATTAGCAAAATTCTTTGACTAAATTTGAGTCTTCAATTCAAACCAACCACAGTGCCAGCATTCAGATTTTGAAAGATGCACAGATAACATGTAATGACTTGCAAAAGTGAAAATAAAGAATGTTGCAGTGCAGTCCTCTTGATTGTCTTACTCTCTTTTGATTGCGTCATTGTATCTAACAGCTAGGCTCGGCTATGAAGAACCGAGAGGCGATAATTGGAGTCCAATTACAACTGAGGCTGAATGAGCTGACAGCCAGCCTTAACATATATCATTATTAGTTTCGCATGCATCTTCAGCCCAGCACTCGTCCATCTCGTCAGAACAGAGATTGATCTCTTTGGCATTCAGCTCCTTTGCAAATGCGGTCATTTTATTCTCCGATATAAACAAACAAATACACATCAATAGATGATTGTGATTTTGGTTTACTGTTTGTAGTTTTAGGATTGAGGTACTGTAAGTTTCTACATATAACACCAGAACAACTGAGACTGGAGAGAAGAGATTCGGGATATATGTTAATGGAGAGTTAGCTAATGAGAAATACAAGTTCAGAGACACCCTGTTCTAATCACATTAATTAACTGACACCGATGATGAGCAGCTAAGGTTTCATTGCAAATTTTCCAGATCTTTTAATGACGTATCAATACCTGTCTGATAAGACTTCCGACTAATATCTTTATCCACAATAATGTCAGCTTAAATAATTTTGGTTAGATACATGAACACAAGCAGGGACACAATTATATGGTGCTACATCATAAGAGACAAAAATGACTTCATTAATTTCATGGTGTGAGGCCAATATCTCGCCTATAACTGAGTCAGCGGACATGATGGGACTATATGCCAAGTCTTGGTGCCAAGAGTATTCCAGTAAAATATGAGGAGTCCCAGACACAGGAAGCAACCTAGTGTCACACCAAAGCACATAAGCATTGGAAAGCCTCAACTGGGCATGAAAAGTACACACACGTATAAAGTGCCAGCAGGGGGAAACGGTTTTTACTTCATTTCGAACTTTAGTTCATATTACTGTATTTGCTGTCTCCAGGCAGCATCCACTGAATAAAGCACTAGCCCTCTCCTCACAATCAAGTCTTGGTCATGACAGACTGTGTTTGGGTCCCTCAGGTCTATGTCATTGCACCTGTATACCAGTATGAATCCTATCAAAAACTGTATAATGTCCTCTTACTTATTACCCACCGTTTTGATTTTTTTGAGTTAACACATGAGTAGAAGGGACACCCTCACTGGCTGTGCCCGGTGCCTGAGGCAGGGACGAATTAAAATAGCACTGGCAGACCGCTTCTTCTGCAATGATGGCACGAAATTACCACTTGGAGAGATTTGACATGGGGTTGTCCGGATCCTGGTCCTTCATGTACTGTTGAGAATCCTACAAGTGGTTAGGACACTACAGGAGAGAAGAGAGCTGCCATGTTGCTGCTAGTGACCCCCATCCATTGTCCTCTTTTTCCATCCATCATTCAGCTTTTGCCAGGGCAAGCAGGGAGAGTGGTTGTGTGCCCACCTCAGGGAACTGCAGGACTTACATGCTGCTCTGTGGGGTTCAACGAGAAAGACAACACAGACGATGTACCTTATGAGCCTCTGGAGAGGACCAGTCCTGATTTAACGAAGGGTCCCTACCATCCGGAACTTACAGTATATGTTTCCTCGAAAGGCTTGGAAAGGCTTAAAAGGCTTGAGGTTTCGTGGCGAGATCCTGAACCTCCTACTCACTCCATGCTATATTTCACCTAGGTGGTCACCACTCTGACCCTATCTCGCCCTCTCCTAGTGCTCAACAACCTGAAGAAGCAGGTGAGGTTTTCCTCAGGCTGTCCTCAGAAGACTCATTCCCCCATCCAGGCATTAAATGCGTGATACATCCTCAACACAGAGCCAGAGTTGGGCTATCTCTCCATTCCCCCACAGGACGAGTCTGTATGATTGTTTTCAGTCACTCATCAGCATTTGTGGCCAAATCGGAATGTCCAAGAAGGAGAAGAACAAGCAACTCAACGTGCCAGTGAAAACCTCTAGCTTGTTTGTCCTTTTGTGGATTCAATAACCCACAAGTTTGAACAGCAGATGGAGTCAGTTGCACTGTGAAACCTCATGCCTCATAGGGCATGCTCTGTAGGGCATTAGTCTCACCAAGATCCTAGCCCCTCCCGCTGCAACTCGTTATACTGGAGGCACCAACTGGATACTGGAGGCTTTCTTGTACCTCTGTGCATACTTTATGAAGCATTATGTCTGGCAGTTGAGTCATGTATCCTTTCTACTGCTATCCTTCTCTAATAATTGGGAATATGATCCCCCTATGTATACAGTAAATTGGGACTGTAGCAAACATATGTTTATGTAATTGGTGTAATTGGAGGGGGGACCTCTGGGTACCCCCAGAAGTCCTGAGGACATACTCTACTAGGAATGTGGCTATCTCCTGGGCATTATTACAAGGTGTCACAGCAGAAGACGTGCGTGCTGCTGCTTCTGGGGTTACCCGACACACATTTGTGAGGTTTTATAGCCTTAATAAGGCAGAGTCTTTGGTAGCTCATTAAGTTTTCAATTCTGCCAGACGTACCACATGACTACATTCTGGGTACCAAAGGACATTATACAGTCTCTGATAGTATACATACTGCTAGACAGGTGCAGTGATATGGGCCTAAGGAGTCCAATCACCACATTTCAAGTGCAGAGACCTAGCTGTGTGGAAAGGGCTATTGATTTATTCAGTGGATGATGCATGGAGACAGCAAAAGGCATTAGTACAACCTCTCATACTCATTCATGAAACAAGGGTTGTAGCACAAAAAACAGTTTGTTAGTGTGGGGAAATGTATATTTTGTGTTAATTTATGTATGTTTTAATTAACACATAAACATGATAGTTGATCAGATATTTATATATTCAATAAAGAATCAACTGGAGCCTATAAAATGATTTCTTTATTCATCATCAAAGTGTTATTATATTAAGTAGAAGTTTTTCCACCACAGTTAGAGGTAAGGAAAGGTCATTGTTTGTTTTAAATTGATCTCTTTGTGTGTGTTAAAGTTTAACAAGCTGTCTCGACTCCCAGTTGGAAGGAAGATTGGGAAATTGGAGGAAGCTTCCAATTTTTACAAATTAAGATTGATCCATCCATCCGACCCCGCCACATCTGAACTGCACCACTTGACATTAAATTCTGACTCTTTGAAATTAGATTCATGCTTAGGCAAGGCAAAGTGTGACTCTGACAAGTTATTAGCTGGTGGATCATCAGTTTTATTACAGCCTTTGGCTTGATACTGGGCTGAAAGAACACAAAAAAAAGCATTAAAGATAGATTAAGTGATAAGAATAGAGGAAAAGGAAGCTTGGTGGGTAATGATTTTGCTTTCACAAGGCTGCTTAAATGTCAGAAGGGAGGGGTGCAATATTCTCCAATTAATGACTCAAGTGCAATATCTGCAGATATTGCGCTTATCTCAGAACACTGGAAAACTAAAGGATACAAGCAGCAATGAGCAATTAATCACAAGGAAGATGAGATTAAAGAGGAAGGAAGGAAAAAACAGATCAACATACATATGTTACGGATATTTAACCAGTCGGACTGACCAGGAGGACTTTTTATTTTTCATTAAAGCTTTGTTGCAGGCAGCGAGAGCAGATTATTAACACATATCTCACACCTGGGAGTTGTTCAGAGCAGTTCCACTGAAGCAACATGGTGGTCAGTGTCCTGTGTTGCAATTTTTAGCAGCAACTGATGAGGGAAGAGGTCCTGTGGTCTGCTGTTAAGTCACTGCTCTACTAGGAATTGATTTATATTCTATGCACGAATTCAGGTGTTTTCTACACTCCTCCATGACAGACAAAACAAATTCTCTGTAATACTACCACCTCACATATATCTATGATAATATATGTGATTCCCTGCTTATATGTTGTCTCCTGATATCCTTATTTATGACTATGCAGACAAAGTGCTTGTGATGACATATCTATTAAGCGTGACAGGTCCTTCTCTTCATTTATAATAGAAAATTGCCTTTCTGTGATGAAGTGCTGGGGTCTAACTTCACACACCTGAATGCAAATAAGACGTGATAATAATTTCTCTGGAACTTTTTCCTTAATACAGAAAACTTTAATATATCTGCATATTTGTATATAATAAATTAAATTATTACAAATATCATTGTTATCAGTTTTGTCTGCAGCTTTGACACAGACAGATATTTTTATGTGGTAAATAATTCTAATGTGACATTTGAAAGTGGATTATGGCCCGGTCCCACCAAAGACTCCCACCATTGCAGTAGAGGGGGGGTGCATCAAGATGATGTGATTAGAAGAGCGCCAATCAAACCTCAAACTGTAAAAAAAACGTGTATGTAAAAATGTAGAAAACATGATGGAAATATAATTTATATCTTTGCCTATCATTAGTATTCATCTCTTCAATGAAGTGGAAGACTGAGTGAAAATTTAAGTCACGTCCGTCATGTCAGTCATGATTTATTTGCTAAGTCTGTTTGCATTGCATGTTCTGCCTCAGCCAAAGTTAATTGATTTTTTTTTCATTTCCTGGATTTCAACTTTGTTTTTTTATACATAAATTGAAGATGGGAATTAAAAAATAAAATAAAGCACACCTACAGTTTGTTCAAACAACTTTTTTTGTGCCATTGACTTTCATAGCTGTTTGCAAACCATTTCTTTTTTGTAGATTGGTTCATGCCTTGACAGAGGAGGTGAAATAAAAGTGGATGAAAGAACATGACATACAAGGGGAGCAAGGTCAAGACAGCTTGTTATTGGTCAGCAGTGACACTTTTCTAGCCAAAATTCCCTTAAAATAAACCCACTGGTAGCAGCATGGTGAAATGACCATGTATGTTCACTGCATAGTTGATTTTTGCAGATTTTGAGCCTTGGTTTTAACTTTGATGCTGCATATTTGCTCTAAATCTTTAGGTGTATGTAAGCTGACGAGCTGACTGTTAAAATCACCCTCCTTCAGTCTATCGTATATCCCTGATATTGAAATATATAGAAGATCAAGCACTTACACATTCACTCAATACAGTTTGTATTCAGTCCACGTTTTTTATACTTGGTACTTCCACTGTCTTCTCAAAACTTGTTGGCACAGCAGTGTGAAGGCTGGCTTGACAGGCACATGATAATTGTTCTCACCTTATTTTTAAAACATATCATCACTGTATACCAAATGTACCAATGAGTCCCATTAGATTGACAGCACATCCACAATAAGGCAGTGTTCAGACTAACCCGATGCAGCCCTTTTCGCTGTAATGTGATGTCATCCACTGTGTTGGCCAATCACATACATGGAAGAAACACAGGATCATTTTTAAGTGTCACACACTTAGAACAGAGCTGTTGTCAATCTCCTGCATTCATTTGACTGTGTCAGATGATGTCATGATTCTAAAATAATGATTTTATCACAGCGCAGGTAGTGTGTATGAGCTCTGATGACATAACTGTCAACGGGAACAGAAAATATGTGAGAGAGCAACTTCACTGTGAATTTGAACGAATTAAACCGCAGTAACAGTGATTATAAAGAGCGGAATTTAAATATTAGACAGCTACATGTTGACATAGTCTGGCTTCCATGCACTTTGCTGGGGAAAGACGGAGAAGGTGAATATTTCAGCGAGAACGGCGCGGTCCAACAACTGTCTTCGTCTCTCGATGAGCCTCGCAATCAATGGGGAATGAATGATTGACACAAATTGCACCCTGAGTCTAACAGAGAGCACCAGAGATGCATAATATTTCATCCCTCCCAACATGAAACCCCCAAATGCTTCAATTAATCCTGCATGCAGTGTAGCATTAATTATCAACATTTCACCAATTTAAAACAGAGAGCACATTCAAAGTGTGAAACGTGATCAGCTGTTTTTTTTATGAAAGGAAATAAGAAAGTCATTCATCACAAGCAGAATAACAACAATGAATTTGATTCAAACTAACAGTTTTCTGTTGATTAGAACTGTTCAGATTCAACTGTGGATAACAACACAGATGAGCCTGATTTTAAGATCTATACAAAAGCTGTCTCAATTGAAAAATGGAATTGTAAAAGCCAGATCTGTCTGGAGAATAAACATGATGAACATACTGAGCCAGAAAGAGATGTCCCAACAATGAAACAAGCAGACAGAGGGAAAGAACATAATTGTTCACACTGAAGGTCTTCAACACTCAATTATGATTCTATTCTCAGATCTTTTTTATATCCCGTTTTAAAACTACTTGCACACATGACAAGTATATTATCATCACGTGACTTTAATTCCATGTCCTAACCCCGTTTGTATCGAACGATGCTTTACTATGTGCTCATCAATACTGTCTTAATACTGTTGTCTTTCTACTTGAGTGGTTCTACATTGACCTGGTCAAATAGACACGGTTATGATGATGTAATCCATTTTAAAGACTCTGCTTTGAATATTCATTTCTGTTCTGATTAGTTTTCTCCTGCAGGAACGTGACATTACCTCATTAAAAAATCTTCAAATGACAAATCTACTTCTACCCTAATTGAAAAAATCCAGAGACTATGAATATCCAAAATGTGTTTCCTTTCAAGAGTTTAACCGCTGGACACAAGATGTGTGACCTTGTGATGTCACATAGAATAGTCTAGTATAGTCCAAATACTGACTGCCTTTCAATATTTCACACTTATACACACACATATACACACATATGCACACATAAACTGGTAATATATAGCACACTTCTTTTTTTTATGATAATCATATTTCAAGCTTCTATATACATTTTGCACAAAGGGTGGGTTTACTTTGCGTGGCCTTTATCATCCTTTTGGAAGCTGTGCATTTTTTGAAATACAAATACCAGATACTGGCATGAATGAAAATGTACTGCCGTTTTTTAAACCAACTGAGGCCCTGTGTAGTTTAATTTTCACTCGTGTGAATGCAAACTTTTTTCCCTTGAGGAAGCCAAGCATGACTAACAGCAGTACAGCTCAAGTTTTTTTTTTTAATTTTCTCCTGTGCTGTCATAAAGGCAGACGGTGGCCACAGAGCACCAGCCACAAACACTCCTTGGACATATTGCCCTGTCATGCTGATAACAAGTGTGCACGGTAAGCGGGCACTGCTCCTGATTGGCATCTTTTCGCTCCGTTGATTAATCTTACTGAATTTATTTCCGCCCTTTCTCTCAAAGGTGCTATTGTTCCCCCTTCTGTCTCCTTCTTGTGTTTGCTTTCCCCCGTCCCAACAGTTCTGTCTGCCCCCTAAAAGTCAAACCACCGCTCAGCCTGCTCCCCGCAGAGGGCCGGAAGTCTAGCACATCCTGGTAAGTATGAACATGCTGGGAGATGCAGTCACACCTGGACCATTTAACACATGCTTGTCTTAATCAGCAGATGGACTTTTTTTGTATCTCCGTGTGTGTTTGATATGCCAAGTCTCATCTTTTAATTACAGGGACTACACCGCAGGGTTGCTTCACTCCTCAGGGACAAATCATGTAGTAGAAGATGAATAGTATAAGGTCCTGAACGGGCTTTTAACAGCTTCCTGTGGTGAGAGGCTGCACACAAACCTCTTGTACCACTCTCTCTCTGTATCTCTTTCTGCATCATTAATTCATGGCATTGGTTACAGGGCTCCTCTTTATTTCCTCTCTTCCCCCTCTGATGTGAAATTGTGGGTGCTCCATCAGCGGCCTATACAACTCACTCATGGATATTCATCTGGCTGGGTTGCCTGGGAACTGGAAATCCCCCTCCGTTAGTCTCTGCGTCGAGGGAACACCTACATAAAAAATGTAATGTACTTTTATTTGTATTTTATTTTACGCCTGAGAAATGTATCCAAATCTTTTCAATGCGACCATAAATAACTGCAACTTTAGAACAGGCCCGATCCTCTGGATAAGAGCGGGTACATTTCCGAAAGCACAAGGCAGAGGTGGTGGAGGTGCTGACGTGTTGCTGCATGGTATTTTCTGTCAAATATCTCTGAGGAAATGACAAATGACATCATCAATAAGTCACAGGCGGTATCGGCTGGATTCGAAGAGCTTTACGATGCACGCAGACGCTCCATTGATTCTAGCTGCACGGCATGTCATAAAAATTGACTGGGCTGACAGTCAGAGGCTCTATGTGATCAGCCCGCCGGCGAGTTCACAAAGCAGAATCCCGGAATGGACAGTAAATAAGCTCACGGCAGTCTTGCTAATCACAGTTTTTTACCTGTAATCAGTGGATCGAGAAATCAAATCAATATTTGGAGTCCTGCCACCTGCTTTCCTGATATGAGCCATCAGTATTCATGGAATCACTTTGTGGTTATTCAGATGTAGGTGATGGAACTCTATGGGACCATTACAGAGTGTGCTTGATTTAAATTTGACTTCCTCTCAGTATATTGGAAAATATTTGAGAGGATGTTATGAGTTTGGTAAGAGTCATTTAAATGTTATGGATTAAGGCTGCTTCTGAAGTAAACAGTGTATAAATACTAATGTGGAAATATATTGCATATACCGTGTGTGCACACATGCCTGCGAGTATTTGTTCATTTAAGTCTTTGTGTGTGTGTGTGTGTGTGTGTGTGTGTGTGTGTGTGTGTGTGTGTGTGTGTGTGTGTGTGTGTGTGTGTGTGTGTGTGTGTGTGTGTGTATGAGTGTTTGAGAGAGAAAAACAGAGAGACAGACAGAAAGAGGCACCAACATGCTGTCACAAAGATGAATTTTTGCTCTCACACATCTCTCCAGGTCAACCAGCCTTCCTCAGGAGGTTATTTGACAATCCCAGGCCTCAGCTGCTTCACATGAAAAAGTGCAGACTGAGACATTGAAGGGTGAACAGAAGAAGTACAGCATTCACATTCCAAAGTAACCTTAGAAAGAATGTACACAATATGCATTTTCGGATGGCTCTGCTTTTTTCGCTCTCTGCATTGGCCGTGGACTTCTATTCATCAAGCGGCCAGAAACATGACTCCGAATCAATGAAAATGTTGCAGCATGTCTGTTGGATGTGTAGTTGGCTACTGTTTTCTCACAGTAAGCCATAATCAACTATATAAGGTGATAATATATGTCAGTTCGGTATTTACACTTGTTCTGCTGCCCCCAAGTGGCCACAAATATAAATGACTGCATCCTGACATATTGAAGTCACTGTAGTTTGTGGTCAGATACCAGGTTGAACTTTTAAAAGCGCAACAAGCTGTAATTGCCAAAAAAGTTGCGACCTCTAAAGCTGCCGCCAGGGAGGTTAGTTCCATCAGTCAAATGACAATATATACTTTTATCTTATTGTCTACAACACGCTGGCTTCCTGACCCAGGCCCATCTGACATCCCCTGCATGTTAAAACAAACGGCCAACACTTTGTTCTCTGACTCTGGTCGACTGCTTCAGTCTGCCCTTGTTTTAACAACCCTGCCCACACATTCGCAGCACTCTTTTGCTTAGTAATTTCATTAAAAGCGTTGGACCAGTACAGTACATATATCTTCCTAATTGACTTGGACCTTAGCCCATCCTCGCCTCCGCCGGGCAGACAAAGTTAACGACACAATCTAATAGACCCTCCTTGCACAGCGTATTGTTTGAATATGCTAGAAGTTAAGTGTCCCATTAACCCTGAGCTAACATGATTCAGTGCCCCGAATCCAAAGTGTGTGCTTGTTTAAAAGAGGGGTTAAAAGAAGATGGTCAAAACCTGACCGAGGTTCATTGTGAAATATAATTTAAGGCTAGAAATGTTCAATGTAAATAAGTATAGAATAAAAAAACTACAGAAACACAGAGAGGGAACAGAAAAAACTGTTCACATAGGAAGAATCTATCCAATGGCATTGGTTGGTTAAAACATGTTGAGGCTTCAGCTGAGGAGATTAATGCTTTTCATTTGTTAGGCACTGCTGAATATATGTGAACGGGTCTGCTTATATTTATGTGCATGTGGTTTAAATATAGTAGCATAGCAGCATACACATAATACACACACTCTGTTCATTTCAGTTGTAATGCCATAGCTATATATCACACTGAAGTGCTTCTCTTCGGAGGCATGAGCACAGCACATGCATACACTCACACATTTGCCTCTGTTCTTGCCCCTCAGGATGTATACACAGCATAGCTTACACAAGTGCCACAGGACAAATTATGTTTTGGTTTCTTCACCGTCAAGCTCATACACAAGTCCAGTCTCAAGAGTCTTGGAGCTGGAGTAGTCAAAGACATCACATGAATATTTTACCCCGTCAGGTTGTGCTTTGTGTAAAAAACAGATTACATTTTTAAAAAGGCATGTTGACTGTTAGTGGGTGCAGGGTATTTACTGGAGATTCAGGCCACAGGACTAAAACTGGAGACAGTATTTCAGTAACTTTAGACTAGGACACCTGCATAAATTGACAGACAGATTTGTACATCATTATGGATCGCTGTATTGGCTTGGACACTGGAAGCAAGAGGTGGACACAACACTGACATGACCACACCTCAGAGACAGTGATGAGCGAGACAGCCCGTAGGCTAAATCTAACAGAGAATGCAAAGTCAGCATTGTGCTGGGGAGAGTTTAATTTAGTTCAAATGGGGAAAATGCAACAGTGTTTACCCAAATGCCAAACCAATGCTTTAGCATTTACTAGAACCTGCAATCAGTCATTGGAACCTTATTTTTTACTGCCATCTAGTGAGCAGCTATTGTTTTTTCATTGTTGTCAACTTCTCCTTTCTACTTGATCTTCAGCTCATATGTAAGTTGCATTTAAAATGTATTTGTCAGTAGAAACATAACATTTAACTTAAATGGGGAACCCTTGCTCCACAGACCCCCATTTGGTGATACTTTATCCCTAATTTCTAAATTAGGGATTATTGAGACTTTGTTAACACATTCATATATTTTTACCACTGTGCATACTACTTTCACAACCCTAAAAAGAGATGTAGTCACATTATCCACTTATGAGAATACGGTCAGTAGAATTCCACTCTCCACTTAATGAAATGTGAATCTGAATGTGAATCTGTCTGTGCATCCACACACAGTAAGATGAATGCTGATCAAGGTAAATGAAAGGGAACAATGTAGCTGTAACATATCATTTCTGAATTACACTGATGGTCCATGAGGCACTCCAATTTTTGTTTTTTCGTCTGTTCTGACTTGACTTGGAGGCAATTTTGATGAAACAAGGGGGAATGATGCGTCTGGGTTTATTCTACCATGATATTACTACAATATTTGGTTTGTTTTACTGAATCACAGCTGAGTGCAGATCACAACCAATCCTGCTAAAATCTCCCAGTTGAATACCAGGAACACTAGAACAGTGTTTCATTATAAGAAAACCCCCATTGTCTCCCATCATAGCCAATATTTGTGCTGTTGAACGAATATATTGATCATGAAACAAATGTGCTATGGCAACGCAATGTGTGACTTTGTTACCAATAGTGCAATGATGGCTGCTTTAAATCGAAACATTTTAGAGCATGAGTCATACAATAGAATCATACAAAATCACAAACAAATTACATGATCAAATACAGATAATTAAAATGATTTTTTTTAAATGAGTGAAGCTATTAACTAATGAAAATAGTCTTTTCTCTCTTAAATCTCTTTTTAAGATAATTTTTTGATTTTAAATTTAGAATGAGTTTAAAATAAACTTCCTTAACCCTTATCAGACATTAATAAATTGGTGATTAATCCTTAATGAAGCTTTCAGAGAGCAGAGAGAGTTGTTTCTTCAGTTTCTTCACTTTTTGTTGGTGGAGAAAAAACATTTACAATCACACTATATAGCCTATGTATATATCGGTTCAACGTTACACAGGGTTCCATTTTTGTATATTCTGGATCATATTAGGAAAAGTAATTTAAAAAATTTAAAGTGTTTTTTTCTTCTCTCAAATGTAAAACTGTGTCAAATTAGACCCTTAACCCTGTAAGACCCAAATATAGAAAAACCTAAAAAAAATAATAATATTTGACCTTTCAGATGTTGTTGTAGGAGGCATTTGATGCAGAAATTAAAGAGTTTAAAAAAAAAAAAATGTTTATGTACGTTTTTAGAGAAATATTGTAATATTGCAACATTGGGCTTAGTTGGGAGCAGAATTTCTGTATTTGTTCTCCCCAGTTGTCTGAACAATTCAGAACAACTAAGGGTTCATTTGCAGGGTTGATTGCTTACTTAGCCCCATAACAGTATATAACATTAATAATAATCACACATTAGTCATATTTTTATGAAGTCATTTATTAAAAACAATAAAAAATATTAAACAAGATAAAACTCTTAAAAAACACTTTTTCCCCCTCTTTTTTTCTTTTCATGACATTGGTCATGAAGACTTTCATTGGTGGTGAAAGTCCCAAAAACAGTCCCTGTGGTCTGTAAAGCAAAGGCGAACATCACACTTTCTGCATTGTGTGTTGGTGTATCCTTTATTGCAGTGTCTGCAGCGTCCTCTCCCTGTCTTCCTTGGGAAATGGGCAACTAGATCGTTGCGTACATCCAATGGGAGGTGTGCACATCTCTTGGATGGCCTCTTCTGAGCATTCAGAGGGCTTCCTGATGTCACTGTCTGTGTTTCTGGGCTCCCTTCGCCTGAAGATGGCCGTCCTCTCTTTGGAGTTTGAAGTGTTGAGTTTACCAGGATGAGAGAGGATGCTAGCTGTGCCTGAAACTGTCTCCTGTTCATTGTCTCTTTGCTAGACATCTTGAGCGCTTTACAGTCCCGCTTGTAGAGCAGCCAGGCATTGACCACAGCGAGGATGATGGTGTGCCAGAAGATGTACATGTACCAGCGACGGGATTTGATGGGGAACTTATATTTGGCTGCAAATGAGTCCAACAAATCCACACCTCCCATGTACTTGTTGTATGCACCAACAATGTAAGGCCTCTCAACTTCAACGTAGGTTCTGTTGGCTTTGTCCCAGCGTTGAATCTTCTGCACAGGTTCAGGTCCAGCAAAGGATGACACAAGTGTGACGGCCCTGCTGTCATACCATTTGACATCAAAGTCACACATCATGCCAGAGATTCCAGTTCTCACCCACACTTTGAATCCCCATGGGTTTGGCTTGCCTCGCATATATTGCTTGATGCTGCTGAATTTCCCCTTGAAAGGAATCATCATCTCATCCACAGAGTTGTGCTCTTCTGGTACCACCTGCAGGCATTTCTCTCTGAATGAATCAAGCCACAGTCTGAGTTTCCATAGTTTGTCTTTCTTTTCCGTCTCAGATACTGTCATGTTGTTTACAAAATGTAATGACGTCAACAGGGATTGGAATCGGTTGCGTGGCATCACATCAGCAACAGGGGAGTACCGCGTCTCTGTCTCCCAATACATACGGGTTCCAGCCATTTGTACCAGGCCCATCTTCAGGTACATGCCAAGCATTTTTTCGATTTCCTTTGCAGTGGTGTTTACAGATGTTCCACGCTCCTGAAAGCTGTAATCATTCGTGTTTTGTGCCAGAGCCTCAACCATGTCTTCGGACACAAACTTCTGGAAGTATTCCAATGGTGTGTGGAGGGAAATGTCATCTGCTGTGATATCCAGACCAGAAAAATCAGTGTTGGGACTGATGAAATCTTTTTTCAGCCAGCGATACCCGTCACGGGACATGGTGTGTTTGTTTGTTTTTGGCTCGGTGTCCACGTAATTATCAGCTGGACAGTCCATGGGTGGTTGGTTTTCTTTGTCCACTTCTTTACAGAAATCTTCATCAGAGTCTTCATCACTTTCATCGGTGTCACTGCTTTCCATCTCCACCTCACTCTCTCCATTTTGGACCATTTCAATGACATCCCGCACACTGTATCGTGGCTCTCTCCTTGCTGGTTGCATTCTGAAAATAAAATATGAATTAATTAACATGTATATATATATGTTTTATATATTGTAGTACATAACCTGAAGGAATAGTATAGGGTGGTGGACCAAGTGCTCAGGGTAGAAATGTTTTTGTCTGCCTGGTAAGTCGCTTTGGACAAAAGCGTCTGCTAAATTCCCTAAATGTAAATGTGAATGTAAATGGGTTAATGGCTCTAATTATCATACTAAAAGGAAAACATGCATACCCCCCCCTTACATCCACACCCCACATTCAGGAACATTCCTTTCCCCAGAACTGAATTGTCTGTTGATATCCTCTTTGTGGACAAAGTCATGGAATTTTAGGTCAGGCTGATCAAATTAACTACGTTTTTTTAGAGATAAAACTTTTAAATCAGTCAAATTTGACCAGAACACAACACAAGGGTAGAATGTATACTATCCATGTATAAAGAAAATACTCTCTTTCAGGCAGTGGTGTAGTGGAGGGAATACAACCTGTTTGAGCCCACTGCAACAAGCCAGCTATTTTGACTACCACATTCACCCAGTGTTGTATAATTGCAACAATTATATAACAAGCTCTAAATGAAATTTGATGCATCTATTCCACAATAACTACATATGTACATGCTCTAGACATTGTAATAACAACCAAAAAAAATATAAAATACATATTACTTACTTGAATCTGATGAATCCAGTCCAATGAAACAAGTAGTTGTTGCTCGAAGGAAACCTTGAGAGGTTGTGTGAGTTCATGGCCAGAAGGCGTGACTTGTAAACAAATGTAAGATCCAATAGCATTGTGAGACTGAACAATAGGACCCAATGACTATGTAAATGTGGTAAAAAAAAAAAAAAAAAAGATAAAATATAACAGATTGTTTTTTAGGATGGTTAAAGGTAACGTTGTAATTTTACAACAAGGGATGTTACAGGGTTAACAGAATGTAAGGGTTAACTGATGAAGTATCAATTTAGTGTTTCCCTCGTTTGAGTCATTTAGGGAAAAACACAGTGGGCGTGGTTTAACGTAATGACGTCTCGTTGTATTACGTAAACCGTCCGGCGCAAAAATTCAAACGCTGGACAGGAAGAAAAAGTTCAGCTGGCTTTCTACTTCTCTGTCTCGTTATAAAGTAGAACGAGCTACACTGAAGCCAAGTCGGATTTTAAACATTTTGAGGTACGCTGAGTAGAACAAGAAGGTTTTGTTGTAGAATGTATGTGTGCATGTGTAGCAGTAAACCACCTAGCTAAGAATAGTTGGGACAATACCATCATGTTAGCAATGCTAGCCGAAACTAGCGTTGTTATGCTAAATTGATAGCAGTAGACAGTGTTCACGTTACAATTCAACTGAAGTCCTTTTGTTTATATGTGAGTCTTTGTCTATGTTATTGCTCACTTACACTGTACAAATGAAATTCGCTGTAACTTACATGGGGAAAGCTAGTGTGTGTTTCTTTTAGCTTTTATAAGTTATGAATGTTTCTGTATCTCTGAAAACTCAGCTGAACAATATGAACTGATGCATCTGTTTTCATTTTTCTTGGTGTTCTCTGTGTAAATCATGTATATTCAAAATACTATATGTTGCTCTTTAACTATGCTTTTTTTCCTGTCCCATGCTCAATTCTTAATATTTGCAGTATACTAAGAATATTGCCCAGTGAAGAATGTCGGTCGCACAAATGCAAAGTATGCATTTTTCATCTTATGAAACATTTATAAAATGCATGTTATTCTAACTAAGTGTAACCTTCCTTTTTTTTTTTTACACTGAAACACAACCCCAGCTATTTTTCCTGAAGGGGAAATGTGAATCACTATCCCTACATTTAGCCTTTGTGATGGTATTTTTCCCTGTCTCCAGCTAAGATGAGTGCAGTCTCCACACCGGTCTCCCGGGTACGACAAGGATGGACGTCATCCTCCTTGATGAACAAGGGTCTGTCCCCTGCAGCCTGCAGCACCCCGCTGCTAGCAGCCTTCCCCGGCAACGATGATGAGCAGGAGCGGCGTCAGCGTCGTAGGTCAAGAGTCATTGACCTTCAATCTGCCACGGACCCCTCCTTTAATGACTCTGCATCTCATAGGTATGCAGTAGAAATAAAAGAACAGTTGGTGACAGTCCATCATGTAAAGCTTGTAGAAAGATGGAAGATCATGCAAACATGTTTTCTAAAAACATGTCAAATTACAGCTTAAACAGCCAATATCTGTCTTCCCTGCCACTGTGTATCTTGAGAGCTTAAAGATAATCCCATGTTTGTATGCAGCACTGTGGGGACTCCTGCTGCCGTGCCCAAGTTGTCAAATGCACAGATCTCAGAGCATTACTCCACCTGCATCAAGCTCTCCACAGAGAATGTAAGTATACATGCATTTTGTCCATGCATGTAAGGAGTCTGGGTTACAGAGAAACCATCATCACAGTGTACATAAGACTAATGCCTTCTTTTTCTTTTTTGGTAGAAAATAACCACAAAAAATGCCTTTGGTCTGCACCTGATTGATTACATGGCTGATATTCTCAAACAGAAGGATTCTGAGCTCACAAACTTCAAGGTATGTAGGTTTTTTTTAATCCTCTTCATCAATCTTTGATTTTCCAAAAATCCCAGTCACTGAACTTTTCATTCATATGGCGAAGATGAGTCGGATGTTTCATACTCTTTTCTCTTTGACTGCTTTCTTGTTTAAACTTGTAAACACAGAAACAAAAGACCTTTAAAACTGTAATCATGAAAAGTCTTCCATTAAATAAGTGTGTGAAAGATGTATCTTTGAATATTTTTCCTTAAAAGAAAGCTGTGATCTAAATAATTGTCCGTGTTAGATGTAGTGCCTAGCTTTTTGATGTAGTAGTCCCACTTATTCAAATAAGGTCTGCCGCATCCTGAGTTAACAAGACGAAAGCTACACACACTGTTACAGAAGTCTGAAGGGATGTCTGCGGCTATTCAACAAAGTAAATGTCATTCAAGGGGACTGCCATATTGAATGGGTCAGCCATGGTCAGAAATGTTACATTTCTTGCAGCGTGACTGATGGTTCACCTGTCCTTCGTATGTATGTGTGCATGTTTCCTCCTAAAGGTAGCAGCTGGCACTTTGGATGCCAGTACAAAGATCTATGCTGTCAGAGTGGATGCTGTTCATGCTGATGCCTACAGGGTGCTGGGTGGCCTGGGAGCTGAGACCAAACCCGGAGAGGGTGAGCACTTTAATTTTATTGTTGCATAATGTCATAGTGGTATTTCTTAAATATATACACTGGAACCTAGATGCAGGTTTTCAGCGTTTTTCTTTGATAATGCACAACTTCATCTTCCTACATGTTTCTTTTATTTGAAATGAACCCTTACTCATCCATATTAGTTCTTTTCGAAATCCAAAAATCTCATACATTCTTAAATTTTCAGCTCTTTTCCTCCATTTTTGTTTGTTTGTCTGTTTTTGTGCAGACCATGGTTCAAACCAGCAGGAGGGAGATGATGGAGGCGAGGTGACTGCCAAGCAGCCGAAGAAGAAGAGGCCGCCTAAGAGGACGGTGGAGCAGAACCTGGGCAACATCAACAGTGCCGACTCTGAGAGGAAGTGTGAGGTATGCTCAATGACACTGATTCAAATGGCTCCCATCCTCATTCCAAAACGGATAATGGTTGTGAGAATGAAAGTTGTTTGTGTGTTGATGGAAAGATGCTCCATCCCTGAATTGTGTTTGATAGTGGAAAAAAATGGACTGAAAACATCAAACATGAGGCTGTAACTACACATCACTTCTAACCTATCAAAAGATACAAACATGCTTCTTCAAATGTAAATTATATTGTTCTAAAATGACTAAGAAAAGTTATCAGACCTGATGATGATTAAGTGTCAGCATTTGTTGTTTCTTCAACTTTCTTTTAGATGTTGTATTTTATAAGTTTTGTATGCCCTTGTGTCACTTTACTTAACTCTGAGACAATTAATTCATGTAACTAATTGAACATCATAATCAGCTTATATCCACAGAAGCTCAGACTGATGACTGATAAGTTCATGATCATGATAGAGATCAATTATTGGACACAGGTCACTAAGCTGTCATCTTAGATGGAGCTTTTATATTTAGGCTCTGTAATGACTGCATCACCATGTCATATCAAACGGATTATCAGTGCAGCGTGTAAGGGGTTATTGACCTTTATTTTTTATCACATGTGACTGTGCCATCCAGGTGGACCCCATGTTTCAGCGGATGGCCGCGTCCTTCGATGAGAGCAGCACAGCCGGCGTTTTCCTCTCAGTCCTCTTCTGTGAGAACAATCGCTGCGAGCTGCTGTTTCCCTCCTACATGACCCTGCTGCAGTCCACCCCCTCCTACTCTCCTCCACCTCCACAGGGAGTCCCCGCGTCCCCGTTCATGGGTAACAACCAAACCACTCTCCCATTTACCGTTCCAGAAAATGTGATTTTTTTTTTTTTGCTTTTATATTTAATTGTTATGTAAATTAATGGAGAGTAAGATTTCTTTTTTAACTCATTTGGAATCTAAAAAAACATTCAGAAGTTGATAGATGGTACCAAGTTTACAGAAATAGAAATGTAGCATATTTGGCATGAATGTAGCAGCAAACAATTCCAATAAACGTTACATGCTTTAGAAGAAGAGAACACTACAAGAGTATTGTACTTGGAATTGTGTGTACCTTTTTTAGGGCTTTATCAATTTAACAGAATATTTCCAGATCATTTTTCTGTTGAATGATTAATCGACTAACCCTATATTTCTGTGCTGTGTTCCTGCCAGCCGGACTGGAGCGTTCCCAGGAGAAAAGCTCCATCTGCCCCTCACTGGAGGACTTCTCCTTCACTAGCTGGAACCCCGAGCAGGTCAGAGAAACCATATCAGCATCAACCTCATCACCACTGTGATTGCTTCACTGGATATTTAGATTTATGATGTAGTAGTATGATAGAGGTAGGGGTAATCAGTTCTGCTTCCTGAGATCAAATGTCCCCTCTGGCTGTTCTTATTCTCTAACCACTTGGCTCAGATACATGCAGGCCCTGATATGTTTAATAAGATCTTGTCTCAAGGACACTGTAAAGACCCTGATACATGAGGCTGACCTCAAAGAGCTAGCTCAACAAAGACTGACTGATGTACTACCTAACATCTTCTGTTGAAATTTGAACTGAAAGGAGTGGTTTGACATTTTGAGAAATACATTTATTCAGTTTCTCGCTGACAGATGAGATCTTCGATACTGTCCATGTCTGAAATATGTAGCTACAACCAAAAGGTTAGCTGAGCATAAAGACTGGAAACTGGGGGGAAATGGCGTGCTTGGCTATGTCCAAGTGGAACAAAATCCACCTGCCAGTACTTCTAAAGCTCACCAATTAACACATTACATTTAGCTTGATTCTTTTGTACAAAAAACTGTTTCATGGGGAGTTATGTGCCAGACTATTTCTTAGTTGGGAGCAGAGACCTTTTTTATTCTTGTCGTCACTGTGAGGTTTCCAGGCAACCATCAGAGACGACAAACAAACCAAATACAGTCTTAATTAGTGAACTTTAGCAGTACTAGTAGGTATTTGGCTTTTTTTGCCTACTTCAGACAGAGCCAGGCTAGCTGTTTCCAGTCTTTGTCCTTTCACCTAGTGGCTGTAGCTTTGTATTTATTGTACAGACGGGCAAGAATCACCACAATATTGAACTGCCAAGCACTGAAGACAGGAACTTGTCAGTGGTCTGTTTTTCAAGGAACATTGCATAGAAACAAATAAACAAACTGGCCAACCACTTTCATGCCACTGTGATCACAAGAAGCACATGAGCGCCCCACAGCTGACTGGCAAACCTTTGTAAAGGATTTAAGAATTCAATTACATTCTGGTCTCTATTCTATTGTGTATGGTAAGAATGAGAACATAAATACGTCATGTGCATCTCTTGAATTATAAAACTAAATACTAAAATTATATTCCAGAAACTTTAGCGACACAGTCAGTTTATGATCCTCTCCACAATGTTAAATCAACTGCACAAGTCTTACCGTAGAGACCGTGTGATCCCAACTGCCTAGCGTTTCATTTCAGACCATGAATCAACTCGTGGAGAAGATGAAGCACGGCGAGCACGTGTTTGACGTCAACGCCGAGCCCGAACCCGAACCCGAAGAAGACGACTGCCCTGACTTTGACGCCGACTACGAGGACGGAGGGGGTGACTGTGAGGAGGGGAACAAAGAGTACAAGGACGGCTGTGTGGCCTCCGGCTCTGGAAAAGGAAGGTGAGAACATTGATTATAGGAATTATAGTGGAGCAATAGTAATGATGTATGATACTTGAAGAACTTGTACTTAGGAAACAACAGCAGAAAAGATGATTAAGAACTTATATAACAGACCTTCTGATTGATAGATTTTTCTGTTTTTGCTTCTGGTAGTTGTTCTCTTTTCTTTGTACTTTTCTGCACTTTTCCCTCCTACTGCTCTTTAATCCTGTTTGAACCTCATGTTAGGATGAAAGAAAGGACTCTATTATGTTCCCAGATTTCCTATACATTTATTTATCGGTGGCGGCCCACCCCAAGAAATCTTTGCCCGCCACAAATTGATTTTCTATTTATGGAGTTAAACACCATGCTCTCACACCTTCTCTCTGATATACATGCAAACATGCGAGAGAGCACCTGCGCCGGCTTGATCACCCCCCGCTGCACACAAACAGGCTCCTCTGAGCTTTTACCCTGCAGTCATGTCACGCCACCTACACTTATCTACACTTAAAAACATAAACAAAAATCGATTGTGCGTCTACATCGATTTGTAAAGCGTCGACCACACACTGCGTAAACAAGAGACTTCATGGTACATTCAGGTGCACTTTGAAAACTTAGGAATCTATAGGCAATAGCAACAAAGGTTGTTAAAAATAAGGACGTTTCTATTTTTTCTTTTTCCCACAGGATTTTTAATAATTAGATGCTAAAATCATAACAATAATATCCCATTTATTTCTTCATTTTCCACATTTTAAAAGTTGTAGAAATGCCTAGAAGCATCCTGAACACAGCCCATTATCGCCAGGATACGAGTCATTTAATTGCATGTGTTCTGTGTCAAAATCCAACATCTTCAGCCTCTATTAATAAAACTGCACATTTGTCTGTGTGACTGTGTTTTAGGGACGTCATTCCCATCGGAGAGGGAGACATCGCCACTATGTGCCTGCAGCTGTCCTCTCAGCCCAGGGAGTATTCCTACTTCAGCCCCAGGACCATGGCCACATGGGCTGGACCCGGCTACTGGCAGTTCAAACCAAAGCACAAGTGTAAGTGAGATTCACTGTTTAACACACATTTGATGACATTAGTGATTAAAAACAAGCAGGCTAATACTGTTCATCTCGTGCATCTCTCATATATTTCATTTCCAGTTTTGTTTCTTAACTGTAGTTGCTGTTTACGGCCTGATGGGTTCATACAGCCTGTTATACATCCACCACAGCCATCCAATTAAAATGACCGTCTTATGTTCAGCAATATCTAGCTTACAACTCACTAAACTAGCTTACTTTGTGTTTCTGTAGCTGTTTCTGTGGTGAAAACGTAAAAGAACTCTGCTAACATATCAGTGTGATGATGCAGATCAGAAATAATTAGCTTGTTACACAATTTTTAAAAAGCCCATGCTGTAGAAAACTGGACTATGTGTAATAGTGTAAATGAGCTAATTGAACTGTGTTTTGTATGAAGACATATTGCGTTGGCACTTTTTGAATGGCTACACTCAGAAATGACTGTTATTCTATTAAACTTATTAAAAACACATAATACAATACAAATACCATTCAGTACACATTCTGAAAATAGCAGTGGATGTTTGTCAGACCGCTGTAGGAGAAAGTCACATGTTCTTTCAGCTCTGTCAATCCTTCATGCTGTACATATATGATAAATGTAGTCAGATATTTGCTAAAATGTTCCAATAAGACACTATGTATTGCTGTTTTTACGATAATGATGACAATTCACGTAGCCTTCATCTATAGCACATAATTACTATGTGCAGTAACATTATGTGGTGATTGCCAAGATGTTTTTCATTTTTAGTCAGTTTAAATCTCGTTTCTTTGTCATTCCGTAAATGTAACAGGAGTGTGATTGGTCGCTGTATAATCCAGACGACATAATAAATACACATTAGCTTTATCATCATCATGCTTTGAGGGATATATGGGGACAAATGACACTTTCACATTTTCTCTAACACTGATATGAGTCTAATGCACTGCTCATCTGCCTGTATTCTTGTATTTAAATCTCCTCCAGTGGACCATTTGCCTGACAAGGAGACACGTAAGAGGAAGCCCAAGAAGACATTCGAAATAGACTTCAATGACGACGTCAACTTGGACACCTACTTCCGCACCACACGAGTAAAAACCCCTTTTTCTGCTTTTATTTTATTTTATCCAAACACAACATATTCTCTCTGTGGGAAAGTGTCAGAAGGTGTAATTGCTACCTGGTGTTTATTGCTCAGTCATTAAATTGCTAATTAATATAAAGTATGTGGCTAAAAAACATCATAGAATATATATCTTACTAATAACTATTGCTAATTATCACGAGTGACATACCTTTGTTATATATTAGATTGAAGATCTTGTTCGTCAGTTGCAGTATGTAGACAGGCTTTATGTGCTGTGACACCCACAGTGATAGAGCCAGAGGTGGGCTGTCTCAACATGTTCCATCTATCAAAATGTGAAGGGCATTAAGGCTATAACATGGCACTTTTTAGTGCAGTAGCCATAGCAACACAGCATTCAGCATTTGGGGAAATGTTTTTGATGGAGCTGGTGTCACAGCTACCAGCTCCCGGAGGCTTTTATATCTCAACCCTAAAATGCAAGATATCTGCTTTGAGTTGATAGTGGATCAGAATGAATACAAAAGCAACTTCAGACCAATTAGAGCTGAACTTGTAATGATTGATGCACTTTTTATGTGTCTACATGCATGATAAAATGACACCCACTCTTTAAATACAATCATAAGCTAAGAAGTTATATCACCTGTAGATTCTTAACCTATCCAAACTGAATGTGACATTTCCTGCTCTCTCTTCACAGGCCGCCACCACCATCACTAAGTCTGCCCTCAGCACCTGCAGTAAGAAGACCACTCTACCAGCAGACTTCCAGTTTCCCCCAGAGACGCTCTCACAGCTCAGCCTTAAACCCTCCAGCTCGGTGAGGCCTCACCGCCCGTGTCAGACTTACTTACTCCTGGCAGCAGAGTACCATTGTAGTCCGTTAGCTGTTCATTAGGGAATTAGAGTTAGTTTATAGAGGTCTAGTATTGCGCTCTGAGTTTGAGGTCAGATCTTATATCCTAGATCTTATCCAGCACTGACTTCCAGTTGGAGTCAAATGTTGGCTGATGGCTTGTTTTAGTAACCCCACAATTAGAGGATACGGCCGTCACCGCTATTGCTACATAATTCTCACAGTCAGCTTTTTACATAGAATTTGTTTACTCTTCACAAAATTGAGATATGTTACAGTCACCTAATCTTTTATTTGAATTTGAATTATCAGTAACAAAATATGGATCATTTATTTTGTGTTTTATATTAAGAAGGGTGTTTTTGGTTTTGTGTACTCCAGTTATGTAAAGAGGGGCAGAAGAGGCTGTCCGGAGAGCTCGGAGAAGGCATCGGAGACTATGACTACAACAACGCCAACGACACAGCCAACTTCTGTCCAGGTCTTGAGGTCTGAAACCCACATTTTATATTGATATTACCTTCTTTTTTTTTTTTACTTTCTCTGGAGATAATAGGAATGGGTGAGCAGCTCTGTATACATTGTAGTAAGAATGGCAGTACTGTTTTACATTTATTTCTTAGTGTCGACCAAAAATGAAAGATCATGCTGACGTTTTAGTATTAACATTTAGACATTTAGAGTTAAGTACAAAATGTATTACAAACCCTATCTTTCAGTTTCTTTGTCTATCTTCCTCTTCAGGGAGACAGTGATGATGATGTTGAAGGGTTTGCCGGTTCAGACGACACACAGCCTTCAGGTGACAGTATAGCTCCGCCCTCGCAAGATTCGGAGGGGGTCTCCACCTATGGGGAGGAAGATCTGGTACCTGAACCACACAAGGTGAGTGGCACAAGTCATAAGTGGATATAAGACTTTCTGTGGGCGTCTGTTTTTTTAAAGCTAGTATCTCTATGCTCAAAGCAACAGTAATAATATTTTCAAGCCACATGAGGCAGCTTTATAGACTTCTGCTTTATGATCTCTGAGAGCATAAAAAGTTATTCCTAACAATGAAATTCTGGTGCCTGACATCAATTATAAAATAACTCATGGAAATACATCATTTTTGCTCTACAGTTTTACACACTTGTACTTATATTTTTACTCATCCATCAGGTCAACAAGATTGAGATCAACTATGCTAAGACAGCCAAGAAAATGGACATGAAAAGACTGAAGAGCAGCATGTGGACTCTTCTGACTGAAAGCCCAGAAAAACCCACCAAGGTAAATCACACCAACATCATGTATCAGCTTTTTATCTGCGGGGTTTAGAAGATGCTAAATTGAAAGGTTTAAGGTCTTTATTCATTACACACGACACACTGTCATAGATGTAGCTGTGTATATATCTGTGTTTGAGTCTACTTTACCAGATATACCTTCATGTTCCCTGCAGGAGGTGGAAACTGTGGAGACACCCGAGGTGTGTGGGGAGAAGGTCTTCAGTCAGACCACAAAGACGCTGCTTCAAAGGTATCAACAGACCACCCAGCACAGCACAGCACAGCACTAATGAGGAATATTAATGACTAAATAGCACTCACCAAAAGTGCACTAGATTCAAATCTACTGTATGCTTCTCTACATGTTATGTTCTACCAAAATATGTTGAACTTGAAACCCTTGTGTGGGTGGATGTATTTTAGCCTGGCAGGTACGCATCATTTGAAGCCTGCTGTGAACCTGCTAGCGGGACTCAAAACTACAACTTGCTCAAAGGCACTAAACTAAAACCGCATGATGGATGAAATGTAATCTTTGTTGTGTCTTTCTTTCTCTTTTCTGATGATTCAGACTGCCCAACACGATGGCTCAGAACCTGTCGGTACCTCTGGCGTTTGTCGCTTTGCTTCATCTCGCCAATGAAAAGGTGAGTGATGTTTATCAGCATTGTGGCCAGGAGATTACAAGGAAAACATATTTTTACTATACACATAATTGATGGAGTTCTAAAACTGTAGATACATATAAGGTTTTTCAATTATCATGTAAATGTACCTGGTTAGCCCTTTATGGACCAGACTGAACACTACCTGGACAGCACCAAATGACAGAGAATGTTAACAACTAGCTGATGAACATAGTGGAGCATTTAGCAGCTAAAGAGACCTTTCTCTCAGAGGGCGATTTAATGCAAAGCTTCCATGTCTGTTAGATTTTTAATGAGCAACTGTTTGCTAACATGGTCACCTTCATAAGGCGACAATAAGTCAATGTTGGTTCTTTAGCTTTTTCTGCTGCAAAATGTAGTTATTGCAACTGTTGTTGTGAAACACCTGTTGAACTGAATACATACCCTGGATGGATGACATGAAAAGAGCCACCATCTTTTCTTTCTTTTCTGGTAATTGGCCATGCAGTAAATCATGACATGATTATTTTATTACTGTAATATATTGTGACCTGCATTGTAGCACTCCTTCCCTCTTACTGATCCATGTTTTTACAACACGCACCATTACATAACACTCATCATAACACATGAAGCTACATCTTCCCTAGTTGTTGACTGTACATAAAACACAAAACCAAGATGTAGAGAGCTATAAGCATTTTGGAAGTAATGTAAATAGAACTTTTATTCATCTTAAAGCCTGAATTAGTGCTGTTACCTACAAACACTGAATTGACATGTAACCTATTGGAAAATGTTCAGTTACCTTGTCTATGTGTTGTATTGTGCACTATAGAATATGTTTGTTTTTTAACAGAATTTGGAGCTGGTGAATGTTGATGACATGTCAGATATCATCATCAAACAAGGCCATTGAGGAGAAACTAATGATGAGATCTCATATGGAGAATCGGAGCCATCCTTTTATTCTATTCTGTACTTTTCCCTCTCCTTCTACTATGTATAATGTCTCATGTTTCTCTGTGACACCCTTTTTTTTAAAATAATGTTTTTTATCTATTTTCTGGCAAATATATAAAAAACTCAACTCTGCTTACATCCATGAAATAGTGTTTTAAACCTTATGTCTTTCCTTGTATTCTGTCTGTTGCTGTCCTGTGTGTAGATAACTTCACCGCTCAACCACCGCATAAAAAATGTATATTGTGAAAAGAATAAAAGCCTTTTTTTCTAAAATGTTTAATGGTGATTCATTCTAAAATGTTCCGACAAGTCACATTTCCTATATTGTAACAGACCATATATTATGCTTGTCGGGCCAATTGTTTTCCAAAATGGACATAATGGCTTTGGTTATTTTTAGCTGCTTGTGATTCAGCCTGCAGCAGGTGTCTGACATGACAGCGTCAGCATGTAATGAACAGTATTTAAGCCTCGCCTTCATAGATGGAGGAGAAACCGGTTGGTCGAGGCTGCTGCTGCTGCTAGCAGGGTGGGACTGTGTATGACATCAGTACTTTAAGGAGCTGCGGGACAAGCGGTCACAGCTGTGAAAGAAATGCCAAAGGTTTAACAGTCCTAAGGCCTTCAGCTGAGGACAAAGTAAAGTTCACTATGTCACTGATTTAAGAAATGAATAAGAATGATAGTGTCAAAGTTTCTCACCAGCAGTTCTCTGCGGATCATTTTCTAAGACATCTTATGAGATCTGTGACGTGGGACACAGTTACTATCTGTAGATCAGGAATGAGTTGATGGGATCTAAACTTCATATTGCACAGCTGTTATCAGCAATACGATGTTTTGTCTTTTATGGTGAACTATGTAGAAAAATAACACTGCTAATTGAGACCTAACATAAAATTACAACACTGCTTTTTACTCCTATAATTCTTTATGTTGTAATGGCACAGTGGACACTTGGAAGTCGAAGGGGTCCCTTGCTCACTGAGGTTTTCAATATGTGTTCCGAGGACCTCAAGGGACCTTAAGAGATTTCCTTGGGGACAACAGAACAATGGGAGATATTTTAATTTCACTATTATTCAATTGAGTAGAACTTAGCCCGGTGAGAGAATGGAAAAGAATGACTGTTCTGTTCATAGGTTTCACAGTCAGATGGGATCCCTGACACTGCATCTTATCAAACTAAGGTCAGGGGTCTGGTGTGGATCAGTTTGATGGTCTCTGACACCAAAAAAGCTTGAGAACCATTGCCTGCACAGTCTGAGTCTATTCTATGAAGGGATGATGTACTGTACCTGAGCCAGCACCGGAAAGTCCATTTATGAATTGCTTTACTATTAAAGTGCAATCAATTCTAAACCTAAGTGAAATAAGCAGTCCATTTCTGTGCCAGTGTTGAGTAAAATAACTCCTTCCTGTTACCAGTTGATTTACTGCATAACTTTTCCAACTTAGCTTTACTCAGCTTCAAGAGAATAAACACACAAAGGTGACGTAACACCTCTCACACCACAAAGACTTTGTTTCAGCCAAGAAGAAAACAAAATACTATTGTAATAGTGTTATCTCCATGATTCAGCACACAGGCAACATGTGATGGGAACACCTTGTTATGACGCCATCCTGAGGATAAAAGAGGGACAACACATCAATTGCTGGTTTTACAATGACAAAGGAAACGAGGGGCAAGTTTCTTCACAGTAAAAGTATTGATATATATATAATATTTAGTCACAGAAGCTGTTGATTGACAACGTTTTGCACAATGGTCAATATTTGAAAGTTTCAAATATGACCACAATATGTATTCATTGTTTTCTCAGAGAACTGTATTCACGGCCAGAGTGGAGAAATAAACCCTCTGAAGAAAAACTGGAATTATTTGACTATCCAGTGGGCCAGATTGGACCTCTCAGCAGGCCGGCTCTGGACCATGGGCCGTATGTTTGACACTCCTTATATAGCCTATAATTACCAAACAATCATGTGAAATGCATGGAATAAAATATACTTCTGAACTTATCATGAATTAACTGCAGACCCAGAGCATTGTGTTACAATTCAAATACCAAATACCCACATTGAAAAACAGTTTGACACAAACTTTTATTGTCATATACACAATATTCTACACAAAGATCCTTAAATCAGAGGTTCAACCTTTCTCCCAGCCAAGAACCCCTAAACTGACACAAGGTAGACCACAGACCCCCATCTGATAAGAGAATGTTTTGTTATGGAAAGTGTATGAATCCTAAAATAGACACACAATCTGTCACTGTGTTAATAAGAATAAGAATAATTGCATTTTATTTGTAACGCACATTACATTTGACGCAAATCTCAAAGTGCTACAAGGTAAAAGCATCAATATAAAAGACTATTAAAATAATACTAACATAAAACATTATAAAATAAGAGCATAAAAGCAGCAACCAGCAAGGTTTAGGTTCTGCTTAAAAGAAATGTTTTAAAGTCCTATTCTATGGCGCCCCCAGCTGGCCCCCTTAGACGAGGGACATCAGAACAGAAGGCTGCCTATAGATGAAATTATATTGAAAATGATTATGTGAACTTTTATTTTGTAAAGTACATCCGCTCGGCGCCGCTGCGTCGTGCTAACTTGACGCCTGAAGCGCAGGAATCCCATTTGAAAAAAAAAAACAACCAGGAAGTTAAACAGAGAAGGAAACGTATTTGCTTTCGTGGAACATTGAACTCTCTGTAAAGTGTGTATAAAACCGTTTTTATAGCGTTTGAAATAAGTGCGTCGGCTTCACATCCAGAGGACTCACCGGCTTCAGATACTTGTTTCCTACACGATGGACGTTGATCCGGTAGGTGATAAAACTTCTCCTCCGCCACTCACACGACGTGCAACAGGGGGGTAGCTCCACACTCAACAAGTTACTCTGAATTTAAAACTTTGTACCTTCGTCTGAAAATAGCTTTGAGAAGTCAGCACATTAGTTTTTTTTTTTTATTGAGAAAGGAAGTTCCCGTAGTTTAACAAAATGGCCTAATTACACCCGCAGCTGAAAGTGAACAGTGTGTTCATCCCTGTGGAGCCGCTGAGCCACAACATAGTCCCTTTCATTTAAGATAACAAAAATCACACATTTAAAACTGCTTTAAACATTCCTTTAACAAGTCTTATTTCAGCTTACCAACTGTTAAACTGTTAAAATGTTAATGAACTAAATTTCTTTAGAAAGCAGGACTGTCAGTGGTTGTAGGGTAAACATGACAGTCATGCCTGAGGGAAAAACACCAAACTCCATTAAAAAAAAAAACTGACACTTAAACTACAGTGTATTCCCTATGAACCTAATCCCACACAGAACCCCTGCAGGCCTTGACTTGTAAGTCATTTGGAGCCAGGTTTATCAATGTGATAGTAGTGATCCACCTTGTATCACTTTCCCCCAATAAAACATACATTTATACTGCAGGAGGTCATTGATCTCTAATTGTTTTGTTTTTTATAAAGATCAAAGTGGTATTACACCCAGTCATGGTATTGAATGAAGTCTGGTTTTGCCCATATATTATTATCATAAAATGCTTTATATCAAAATATAAATCCCTTAACATATCAAAAGTAGTTTGAAATTTGCCAACCTTGACAAACTTAGCTAATGTGTTGTGATGTAACTGCACAAGTTGGGGGGGTTTAAGGTCCCCCCGAAAGGTTCACAGAAGCCAAATGAATAGTCATATAAAAACAAACCTCATCGCAAGAAAGTATGTATGTATTTATTTCCTCTTTCCTTTTCCGTGTTCTCGCCCCGATGTCTATCTGCTGATATCTCTCACGAATCTCAATGAGGATCTTGTTGGAGGCTCCTCACTTAAAAAATGTCGCTTCGTGTGCTAAACTGTTTCAAACCGTGACCTTTTGCGGTCTTCAAACATGACCCTCGTTCTTTTTTGGAACGGCCGAGGAAACCTTTGAACTGTAGCTGCAGACTGAACTCGCTGAGGGGGGAAGAGCTAAACCAAACCAACTTGTGTTTTCCTGTAGCCTGCAACATTTATTAGTAGGGCTTTAAAACATCTCACTGCCCTTTCTAATGTCTGTATGTAGTCTGTTCAAACCTCACCGTGTATGCTAACAGATTATTTTTTGCATTTGCCTAGATAAAGAAGTGAACCGTGATGATTTCACGTGGCCGAGGAATGCAAATGAAATCCATCCTTTTTTTGCATTTCCGTTTATAGCCTTGGTCAAACATTTTAACAGGAAAGATTTAAATTTTAGAGATAGCGTTTCCTCGTGTGTCTTCATTTTACTCCGTAGGTATCGGCTGAAGGCGGTCTTATCTGTCTGGAGTTTGTTTGGTCACTTGTCAAGTTTAACAGGAAGCTTGAATTGACTTTCTTTGCCTTTGCGTTCAGCTGAATTCCTCTATGAGTCTGACAGCAACGGTTCAAATGTTTGACTAGTGTGCTTAATGTAGCTGTCTAGTTTCTTTCCCCCCCCCTCTCTGTCTGTAAAAGCTGATACTTGATAGGTGTCAGCCATTCAATAGACCTCAGTGATCCACCTGGCAGCTGGCAGCGGTACAGACAGGAGGAGGAAGAGGAGGAGGAGGAGGAATGAACTTGGTTATGACAGTTAAATAAAGGCAGAGTTACAGCATGGCATCAAATAAGAATACACAAACGTCTCATATAATGAAGAGATGGAGAGCAGGAAATAAATTAAATGTAAAAGTAACATCACTATAAAAAAATATATATATATACTACAAGTTTTGTTTTTAAAGGTGCATTAAATGATGCTGCTTTCATTATAAAACAAAGTGGAAGAAGGGAGTGAAGGAAAGAAGGGAGGAAGGGATAAAAATAGGAGGGGAGGGAGCAGATGACGCAGCAAAACCTGCTCTGTTACCTAGAAACTGTTTTGTTGACAGTCCTGTGGTGGCTTATGGGATTTCCAAGTCACTGTATGCATACACAGACACACACACACACACACACACACACACACACACACACACACACACACACACACACACACTCTATCTCTCTACTGCATATTTATAACACTTCTAATAAAATAATCACACCTCTAACTGTGTGGCGATCACAGCTTATCTTCCTGTTGAATGCAGTAGCCGATGGTTTAACAGCCCGCAGGCCGCGCTGTCACATGCAGCAGCTCCAGGGACTGACAGGACTCTCAAAGCCACCAACAGTTGTCATGCATATTGTTGTCAGAAAATACAAGCCTGATAGTGAATCATGTGTTTATTTATTTTTTTTCCCCCCCTTCTGGTGACACATAGACTCACACTGGTGTCAGATTGATGAATCCAGTCAATGGGATAACAGATAGGATGAGTTAAACACATTTTAATGACCTTATGGGTGATGATACTGGTCAAGTTCAACTAGAACAACATTTGAGAGTCGAAACAGCAAAACCTTAGTGACTCTATGGATAAAAATTTAAAAAGATGTGTTGTTACAACCGACTTTAAAACAAACACAGTCGCTTAAACAAAGACTTATATGGTCGCGTCTCTTAGTTTCCTACCACTTCCTCAACAAACTGATCCTGAACCTGAGATTAGAGGAGATGAGAAGAGTCAATTCATCACTTTTAATAGTAGAACTGATGGAATTTTGCAATATGTCTTAAGTAGGAAAAGCTTTTTAGTGTGTTGAATTAGAAGGGATAAGAGCAGTCTGGATACTACTGCAAACATGAACAGACTATTCACTTGGATTGCAGTCGTATGAGTTATTACTATGGTATGATTGTGACATAGAGACCATGCATACTGAGAAAAAGAATCCAGTGTCTGAGCCTTGATGTGCACCACATGTCAGAGAGCAGACAAACTAAGCCCCAGCTAGTACGTTAGACTGTTATACACTGTCTGTACTTGTCAGTGAGGATGCTGTAGTCTACACACACTATCAGAAGCTATACTAACAATCAAGAAAATCCAACGACATGCCACTGTGAGGTTACACACTGACAGAAAGTAGAATATATCTTTACCAAACTGCCATTACTATCCAGAAGCACATCCATAGAAACATCAGTTTATCAGTCTGTTTTTAATTCAGTGTGAAGATGAAGTTTGGACGTGGAATAAAGCTTACATTTAACGCTCTCTGTCCCGTCGTAGGAGCGAGGAGGAGTGGCGGAAGTGCCGGAGCCAAAGGACAAGGTGCAGACCTTGAAGGATCAGGTCGATGGAGTCAAAAACATCATGACGCAAAACGTGGACCGAATCCTGGCCCGAGGGGAGAGGCTGGATGACCTCATGGGCAAATCAGAGGACCTGCAAGCAGGGGTCAGTCTATTCACTGGAGTTTATCCTTTTTATTTTTTTTATGTGAAAGTAGGTTAAGGCTGTCAAGCTATGAACTCAGTGATTATCATCAGATGAACCAGTATTACAAGTCAGTATTCAAGACAGTAGAGAACACTGAGCGTTGCCTTTTTCTCTCTCTCACCTAAACTTTGAATGAAGTGCTTTCAGTGAGGCATTGTTCCAGCTGCACCTTTTTCAGGTGATTAAGCTCATTAACCTCATAACCTTTTGTCTGAGGTCCAAATGCCTCACTGCACAGTGTGTATAAAACTGCTTCATGGTAACAAGGCAGTTAGCCAGACATGCAAATGATTGCAGTGTATGTTGGAGCAGATAAACACACAGTTTAATCCTTTTTTTATTTGTATTTTTTGAAAATGCGTTTACATCCGTATCAGAATTGTGTTAAGTTGCTGCCGATGCAGACACAACATTTTCTGCTCTACTGCTTCATATCAGAACCTTTAAATGACTATATTAACGAGAGGCTTTTACTATAAAGACTTTACAGGAAATGAAACGTCTTCCTCACTGAATTAGCAGAGCTTCGTTAGCTACACTAAAAACTCGTCAAAACAACAACATATGGGGATATTTGGAGCTCTTTAGAATGAATTCAGGGAGGAGTAATACAAGCAGAAACAGTGATGAAGAGATGCAGATAACCAGCACAGCTCCAACAAGTAAACTACTTGTTTGACTTTTGTGTTCTGTGTAATGGAGAACATTCACAGCATGCCAGGTCAACTCCAGCCATATCTCAGCATGACTACCCCCAGAACAATGGAAAAATGCCATGATGTTAATGGAGCGGAGCAGTGAACTGGTGCACTGTGCATTGAGCAGATAACCATTTAAAGAAATCTGTCACAATCTGATGTCAGCACGGGCTGAAAGTAGAAAAAAAACGTAAGAAGCTGAGCGTTCAGAGCAGTCTGAAGCCAGTGCTTTATGCTCACAGGGATTACCTCTACATACCTCTTTGTTTTAACACTTCTGTCTCGTGTCTCTCCCTGCTCAGGCTCAGCACTTTAAGCAGACGTCTCAGAAGGTGGCTCGCTCCTACTGGTGGAAGAACGTCAAGCTGATCGTGTTGATCGTCGTGGTCGTCCTCATCATCGTCCTCATCATCGTCCTGCTGGCTACCGGAGTCATCCCCACCAGTTCCCCCTTGCCTCCTATAGTCACTCCCACCTCCAAGCCATAAACAAACACACTTAATGTACATAAAGACATATTTAAATCGTAAACAAAGGCATTCCAATTGCACATTATACGAAACTTTTGCAAATCACTGCTGTCTGGTGAAACCTTTATCGCTTCTGAGTTAGTGTCCACTGATAACTGTCATGCTTCTATTGGAATTTAAGTATTTCCTGCTTTGGTTTAAGGAACTTTAATGACATGAGAGCTTATGAAACCTTTTCAAAACACAATTCCAGCAAATTATGGTAAATAAGAAATCAACTTTGCTTTGTAAGCAAAAGTCTACAGAAAGTCTGAGGTCTTCACCTGACAGCAGCAGCAAAATTTCTGTTCTCAAAGGACGGCTCACACCACCGCCGTCAGCTCTTTGCTTAACCACCATTGGTTAATTCATTCTCGCAAAGAGGAAGTCAGCAAGTCCACTTTAAAGTGTGTCGATGGAAATAATGAATGTAGATTCCTCTAGACTGTTACCAGACATTAAGATTGCCTTAAACCTTATCACTATCATGCACCTTTTACAAAAGACAGTTTAAAGAAATAAGTAGGGCTCTAAAAACTTTTTAGACATCGGACAAATGCACCAAACACAAACCTGTAACAATTTTAGGTCACCGTATATTTAATGAAAGTCTTAATTGTGTGTTGCATACGTATGTTAACATGTGGGGGCTTATTCATGTCAAAGTGCTTCCAATTTCTTAGTAGTCAGACAATCAAGAAGAAGTAATCATTCTATAGAAGTCCTTTTCATATTTGTCAGATAGCTTATTATTATAATTTACATATAGCATTGCCTTAGCTGTTTCTAAAATGTTGTAATTAGCTCCTTCATTTGTGTTGAGGGCTTGTGATTGGAGAGAGGTTTGTATTGGATCAATAGTACACCCTCAAAGGAAACTGTTAAAGTGAAAGTAGGAAACCATGAGTGTATCTTTTAATGCACATCAATGTTTTTTGGCTATGGAACCTAACTGATGAATTATGTGGTTTTTTCGACTCAACAGAAAAGTTTAGTATTTAGATATGAAGATAACGTAGAATTGTAGATTTGTACATTTGCACTGTGCAGTATAATTGGTCTCTTTAGCTGATCATGTTCTCTTCCTCTTACTCTAGAAACTTTGGTTTGTGAGCTCCTCAGCTCAGCTCTGACACAGTGTTCTTGTTTCACTCTGTCTTCACACTGAAGTGAAAGCAGCAGAGGTCAGGCACAGCTTTTTGGAGGTGTAAGAGCTCCACACTTTTAACACAGGGCTTTGAGTTAATACACAAACTAGGGGGGGGAAACAGCTGTTAAAGGTCAATTCCCACAAGCTTAGCGTTGGAGGATCAGGCTCCCTCCAGTCTACTAGCTGAGAGAGATCACTTACGACCCCTCCACGGCTCCCCCTGCTGGGCCCGTGTCAACAAATAGGCCCTGGAGCAAAGATCCTGTGTGTCTGTAACTGTATCACCATCGCTTTCCACCTCTCTCTGCTGTTCTAGTAACCAGTTTAGCTTCAAAGAGGTCATTCCCATTATGAACTGTATATAATGACACATTCACATCTATATGTATATTAGCACCAGCCTGTTCTTTAGATGCTATTGATGTTATTTAATATTATTGGTGTTCTTCCTTTTCAGTTCAATTGCTATGTTATCAATCAGTTTATACCAACAGGTGTGAAAAGTGGGAACATATTCTCTACGGTGTTTTTTTTTTTTTACATGTTTCTGGGGTGCTGTAGTGCTGATTTTGTTACCTTTTCACACGCTCATACTGACCTGATCCATGCTGTGTGTGTGAGGCCACAATCATATTTCTGTTCATCAGAAGCTACAGCAGGTCTGTTACTGCGTTAGAGGTTTTTTTCCCCCACTGCCTTTAACTCGTCTCACGTTGAATCCACATGCTCAAAAAACCGATGAATCCTGGTCAGCCAGCCTGTGATGTAGCTGTAATGTTTGTTTAGTAGCCTTAACAAGGGTCTAATTCTTATGACTTATGTAACATTTTTAATTGTCTGATATTAAATAAATAGTATTTACTTCTAAGTTGTGATGGTGTCCCCTTCTTTGCAGTTTGTTGAATTTGCCACTAGATGGAGACAGAGAGTATCTGATCTGACACTTGGAAAAAGTAGATGGTGAAGATTGTTAAAGTGATTTGAACCTCTTAAACCACATACAGACCAGATAAATTCCGTAGAAGATGAATAAATCCGGCAAATTGTTACATTTATGGGGCTGTAAGCAATTATTTATTTGTATATTTGTGTAGCAAATTCCTAGGATTATCAAGATAGTTGCAAATTAATCGACTAGTTATTTCAGCTGTCAAAATCCCCCTAAAACAACAAGACTTGTAACTTTAAAGAAACTAAATTAGTATTACAAACACTGCAACAAATTAAGTTCATTCAGTTGATGGACATTCTCAAAGGGATACTCCAGCGATTAAGTAGCACTTAGATGAAGTTAAAAGGAGCTGCAAGAGACACATTTGATAAAGACTGGGTCAAAATGGAAGCTGCTGAGGCTGAGATTATCTGACTTTAATTCCCTTCATTTGAGTCATTGTCCAAAAACACTACAAATCCTACACTTCCCACTATGCACCTTCATAGCATCTTTGAATGCCTAGGTTTTTCAACCTTACCAACAAGTCAGCAAGTCTAGGTCATAGATGGCATTGGTTAGGACAGTCACATGATCACCTTTGGTAATTGTAATCTAACTGGCACATAGTTGTTTTGCACATTACCAATGTTGTTGTAATTTATCCTGAGGAGGACATGACTGTGTGAGCCAAATTACATGGCAATCCATCCGATATACGTTGAGATATCTTAGCCAAAACCATTAAAGTCAAGCTCATGGTGGCACTAGTGTAGAGGTGTCTAAACTATTCTATAAAGGGCCGTGTGGCTGCAGGTTTTGTTCTAACCAAGCAGAGCACACCAGGCGTGACTCATTTCATCAACTGATCTCAGTCTTTAGACAGTTGATTGGTTGAATCGTGTGCCCTTTATGGAATAGTTTGGACATGCCTGCACTAGAGGAAACGCATGAGGATCACATGAGTCATTAGGACTCATTCTCTGGGGATCATGAATGTCAAAAACAGCTGTTAAAGATATTTTAGTCTGGACAAAAGGGGTGAGCTGACCATAGAACCATCAGAACCATTGAGCCAGTTTATGTTGCTAAAAAGCTGCAAAATGTTGAACATCTAAACATCAGAACTATTAGTCACACATCACAGTGAAGTTTGATGACATGGATTTGAAACCGGTCAGGGAGGGGTTGTTCATCTCAACAATTATACAGAGAAAGGCAGTATGATTTTATAGGATTGATGAAGTTACTGGTTGGACTTTTTTGTTTCTCTGGCTGATGCAGGATTACATCACCACTGAAGATGCCCTGTTTTTCAGGAAGTTTAACAGCCCATGTCATGGAATGTTTAAAAGCACTGAGGATGTGACAGCCTGAGCAGATAGACAGCATGAGACAAGACGGAGAGACAGAGACAGAGACAGAGATGGTAAGTGAGCAGTAGCTTCATTTTATAGGCTAATTAGCTTTACTATAAATATTAACATAATTTAAAGAGAGACAGAAATAGAAAGTGAATTTTATTTTGGCAGATTCTCTTTTAATATACTATGATCCTCCATAATCTGTGGGCAGTTTTATAAGATAATATTGATCAATGGGACACTGTAGCTGTTGTGAGCTGCAAAATGTTCTACTTAATTTACAAATATTTATTCTGGGGAACAAAATATATATATTTTTTTAAACTGTAAATGTACTTAACTAGACATTTGTGTCAAGTTTAAATTAAAATAGAAAAAAAGATATATTTCATTTTAAGATTCGGAAGATATTAAATGCATTTTTATATGGTGGCCAAAAAAAGCAAACACATGCACAGCATTTAGAAAACGTACTTCAAACACCACAGCACATCACAGAAACAATGACATTTAAGAGTGATGACCACGTCAATAATTCATTAGCGAAAAGTCGTTAAAACACAAACAACGCCTCTTTCCTACTGTAGTAAAGCTGCAATCTATTGTACTCAGAAAAAAATGACCACCAACATGGAAAAGTGCAATGAAATGATCATTCAAGTTGGAATACCAAGTCGGAAACTCTGGAAAGATCAGTCATTAACAACACATGCCTCTTCTCATGGCTCAGAGGGCAAAGGTCAAGAAGAATCCTCTTGGGATATTAATTGCTCTGAGGTCGAACAATTATGTGGTCACCCATGATCCTAACCATTTTCTTGGGTGCAGCTTCTTCCTCAAAGTAGTCAATGAGTTACTGTAAACAGTCTTCATGATCTAGAAAAACCTGCCTGACTTGATATTGTTTGTTTCCTTCGTCATAACTTGTCTCTTTTGTTACTTAAGCTGCATCTCAGCCTTGTGTGGTGTAGAACTTTGACTCCATGCCACTTTTATGAATAAACCCTTTGTTTAATTTCGCACAAAATGAAATAAACCTACATATTAACGTAATCTCGATTTTTGTTGGTGTTTGTTTTATAGTTGTGTTAATGATTTTAGGCTGGATCCTGGGACATGAAAGTTGAAAGGACCAGCTGTCATGCACCCTAACAGTAATCCTGATAGTAAATCATTTGATAGATTACCCACATTCTGGTGGCATGTTAATTCATCTTGTTATTAGACAAAGAAGACACTGCTTTAGGTGTAAATATCTATCCAAAATGAATATCTCCTAAAGCCAAGACTCATTTTAAGGTTGGATTTAAAGAGGATTTTTCATCAGTATAAATAAGTGAAAATGAGGGTGTGCACACACTTATTGGGAATTACATATATTTCAGGCTTGGATGAGGACTCCTACATTCTTTGAAGTGTGTTGAATTGGAAGGAAAGGAACAGGCTAGATACAACTTTAAACATGCACAGGCCAATCACTGAAATGTGCTCCAAACAGCCCAGCAGCAGTACAGATATTCTCAAGCTCTTGCACAAGCCTTCTGACCAATCAGATGTGAACCTTGTAGCTTTGAGTAAAAGTAGCAGTATAACAGTATTTACACTTTAACTGATATCTCAACAGTTGTCCTGCTTTGACCTCTTACTCTTCAAAGGTCAGTTTAACTACTTTCAGCGTTTACATACAAGCTGACCATGCGTCTGCCGGCAGGGCTTAAACTTAAAATTAAAATCGCAGTGGCTTTCAGCTGTTGCACTTACGACAGAGACTTCAAACCATTTGAGAGCTTCATCGTCTACTTAGACTTCAACTGCTTTGAACATTTCAACTTAAACTCATACAACATCTCACATGCATACATTTAACATATGAAGACATTTGAAGTTATTTACTTATCTGCACCTGCAGCTTTCAGTGGTGAGCGTACTGATTTTTTAAAGGAAATTTATTGCAGTTTTAACTAAATTTAAAACCTGTTGGATAGTTCATCTGTACAAATGCACTATAATTTATAGAGGTCAATATTTGCCCATGAAGTATAAGAAGTCAAATGGAAAAACTAAAGGTACCTACAGTATAAAACAACAAAAATAAAAGTTGATCTCGAAAAATAAGTGACATCAGCCGTTTTTATGCTGATTTTTGGTGCTGCAAACGAAATTTCTAACTATCTAAATTATGATATGATTAAATTCTTGCATTTCATGACACTTTCTACTGCTTGTGTCTCTCACCAGGAGCAGCGAGGAGTGGCAGCAGAGCCAGTGCCGCAAACCAAGATGCAAACCTTAAATGTTCAGTTAGATGAAGTAAAAGACGAGATGATAGTCACTGTGGACAAAATGTTGATCGGATTGGAAAAGGTGGACGAACTCGTCATGAAGACAGGAGAAATGGAAAAAGCGGTCAGTCTCGCTGCCAGAATTGAACTCTTTTAATTTGGTCGAATGAAGATGTTGTTAATCTATGACCATGGTTATATTGTTATATTGGTTTATTATAATCATAAACCAGTATAGCAAGAGGCCATCACACATTCAAGCCTTGACAGAGCACACATGAATATCAAAGTGTGGCCTTTCTCCTGCTCTTACCTAAACTTTGAATTAAGCTTTTTAACCAAACACCTTTTTTGTCTGTGGTTCAAATGCCTCACTGCACAGATAGTATTGCTCATCATACTTTCTTTAAAGTATATAACCTGTTGTTCTAGATTCTTCATTTCCGAAAATGTCGTGTTTTTCTGTTTCTGTGAATCCTTGGTATAATGACAGTGACTAAACCATGCCAGGCACCTGTTAGAAACTTAGAATGTCCTTCTGTCTCATCAAAGAACGTCATTCTCAAGATGACGGTTTGATTTGTCAGAGCAGAAAATGCACAACATTATGAATGTGTTGCACACTAGTTTCCTGTTTTTTTAGTTTTACCCTGGTTTTGATCATATTTGTAATCTGGCCTTTACATAGAGCATCAAAAACCAGGTTTCTATGGGAGTACTCTAGGTAGCACATCCAGGTTCCTTCAAAATCAGGATGAATTGTTTATATCCACAAAGCATAACCAGGATACTCCAAAAAAACCCAACCATAACCAGCATGTGTGTGTGCACGCACCAGTAAAATGAATGTTAGTTATTACTTTATTTAAAAGGCCAAAAGGTAAAAAGCTCTGTTAGTATATGCTTGTAGGTTTAAATGATGATGATAGTTTTGACTGCCTTGATGACTCTTCAACTTCAGTGGAATGTCTCGTGTCTCTCCCTGCTCAGGCTCAGATATTTGAGAGGACCGGTAAGAAAGTGGCTCGCTTCTACTGGTGGAAGAACGTCAAGCTGGTCGTATTGGTCGTTGTGGTCGTCCTCATCATCGTCCTCGTCATCGTCCTGCTGGCTACCGGAGTCATCCCCACCAGTTCCCCAGTGCGTCCTATAGTCACTCCCACCTCCAAGCCATAAACAAACACGCTTAATGTACATGAAGACATATTTACATCGTAAACAAAGGCATTCTTATTATACAAAGTATTGTGCCCATCATCGCGCAAATCCATTTTTTCTCACATTGTCCTTAATCATGATGGAGTCTGTGAGTTCCTCAGCTCAGGCACAGTGCTCCTGTTCCAATTTTTCTTGTGAAGCAGCAGAGATCACTGAAGAACTGAATGACAGAAAACAGGCCCCAGCTTTTAAAGACGGGGTTTAGTACTTTAGATTTTATATAAACAGACCAGTAGGGACAGCTGTTAAAGGTCAGTTTTCAGGCCCGAGTCTATTCCCACATGTTTAGCGTTGGTGGATCAGTTTTAGCCCACCAGCTGAGAGATATCATTTACAGCCTCTGCATAGCTCCCCTGCTGGGCCCATGTCCACCAATAATAAACAATACAAAAAATACCAAAGTGTATATTTCAAAACATTTTTATAATAGTGTTGAGCAAAAATCTTGTGTTTGTAATTGTATAACCATAATCTCCCACCTCTTTCTGCTGGTACACCAACCAGTTTAGCTTCATACCAGTCAAAATAAGTCCCATCATGAACTGTATTTTGTCCCCAAAAAAAATCATATATTATATTATATGTATATTTGCAAAAGTGTTTCATCTGTTAATGAAAGTATTTGTTCGTTAGATGCTATTTATTTATGCTTTATTCATATCCTTTTTTTAAATTATAAATTGACCTGTAAAATCTGTATGTGAATATACATAAAATTCTCCAAAGTGTGTTTTTTACATGTTTAGGTATTCCTGGTCTGGTCCATGCTGAGTGAGGTCAACATCATTTTCTTTTCATGCTGTTGCTTTTTTTAAAGCATTTTTCCCGATTAATGAACTGTTTGATAAGCAGAATTCACATGGTGCTCTATATACTGTATATCAAATACTCTTTTCCCTATTCTTTTGCTTTTCCTTAAAATTCCACAAGATGGCGACAGAGAGTTTGGTCATTCTGGGATTTTGAGGAAGTGGATCAGTGGGAATCCCCCCCCCCTTGCAACCTCTCTGTTAATGAATCCATAAAGGGCAAATTGGGCAGCATGACACATTTTTCTCACTTTTAGTACCTGTTCAGTCTTTGGAATTACCAACATACCTAAGAAATGACATTTTGTGTATACAAAAGACTGTCTCACAGAAAGTGGGTCATAGTGGAGTGCTGGAAGAATGCAGTAAGAAAAAGAATGGGTATAATATAAATCAGGCCCAGCTGCTGAGGTTAGTTGCCAGCATGCTTAAACAGTACACACATCTGTTTTCAAGTGAGGATAGATCAGTGGAACTTTAAGATGTATTATACTGATTTATTTATATATTCATTTAACAAAATCATAATTGATGCTACTGATTCTTATTTTAATTTATGATTTTAATGCTGTCCTGAATTCATTACCCTCGATGAAAGCCAAAAGACATTTCCAAATCCGGAGATCTGCCCGTTAAATGCGATCAAACCAAACAACATACAATAAGAGTACCAAGCAAGCCAGAACGGAGGCAGACTGTTAAACAGGTCGCGTCAGGCTCATCTCTCCTGTTGACTCAACAACAGTGAACCTCTGCAGCCTATCGATGTGAATGTGCTGTTTTGTCAACATGCTGTGACTAAAATATTAAGGTTTTATCCCTGTGACGAAAATCCTGATGAGTTTTTGGAACAACAGTCTCTGAGACAAACACAAACAGAACTGAAAGCCCCTTTGTTACTGATGGGAAATCAGCTCGGACTCAGACTGTTGTAGTCATGCGGATGTGAGTCTACCATCCATTGACGACTATTATACAATGATGGAGAGGGAGGGTGATCAGAATGCTGAATATGGCCTTTGTATTTGTCCAGCTTTTCCCAGAAGAAGCCTTTTGTTAGTCGGGTCTTTGACCCTGTCAGCTCTGACCTGACAAAATCTCATCAGCTGTATCAATTAGAAAAAATGTTCAATACACTGTGTTATGTATTACAGTCATTATATGGTCATTTTACTCAGGCGGAGGTTCATCGAGGTCAATGATATTCCTGCACTACTGCTATACAACACTAAAGGAGACTGCTGGATAATACAATAGACCATACCATGTGACCATATTAGATTATACTAGACAATACTCTACTATACCACTATGGTATACTATACTGTCTATAATAGTACCAGATTATGCTAGACTAGACTATACTGTTATTTACCTTTCTTCAATTAAACACTATACTATAGGGTAATAAGCTTTAGTATAGCATCATGCTACACAACAATACTATACTATACTATACTATACTATACTATACTATACTATACTGTACTATACTATACTATAGAATAAATGTAAGTATCAGTGCACAAGAAGTACAATGAAATTTGCTGTGCCGTGCCTGAATATAAAAAAAATAGAAAATAGACAGTAATAAATACACAAACACACACATGTAAACAATCATCCCAGATCAAAAAATATATAAACAAAGCATTTAAAAGCAGCTCGAAAAGCAGTATGCACATTTGAGTTTGGTTGGGAATAAAACGATTCTCAATACAGTTCATGACACAATGGAGGGGCAGTGTCTGATTTTGTACAGTTCAGTGATGGCTCTTGGATAAAGGCTGTCCTTCAGTCTGGAGGTGCAAGCTTTGAGTGTTCTATACTATCTATACTATACTATACTATACTATACTATACAGCTCCACTGTTTTTCCAGGAGCAGGCTGCCTCTTGTTTCCCTTCTGATAACAGTATTTTACAGGAACTGGTTGTGTTTATTGTTGGTTATGATTAAGTCTTTATTGACTGAAAGTGGTGCCCTGGTTGCTTGATTAACATAAACCAGCTCATTCTCTTTACTGTTTACTTGCAAAGAGGCATATCACTAATACTTCCCAGAACTGCAAACAGCGCTGTGTCATAATGTAAATTGAAAAAAAGGAACAGTTCAAACCCTTCATTAAGGAATATGGTTATTAAATGATATACTATATGTAGCGTGGTGTAAACATAAAGTACACCACACCACACTACTACTGCTTCAAAACAACAATTACAAACAAATATGTAAAGTCTACTGGAAAAAGCCAATACGTATAACAATCACGTACTTTAGCACTTACCCATAATCTGATCTAGTTGTGTATTTACTTTCATATCTCTACTGGACTCTGGTTTCATACTATTTGCTGCTCAGCATCTCAGTGCTTCTAAGTTGGCCTTTAAACAATGTGTGACAAAGCAATGTATAAAAGAGGAAGTGGGACAAATAAAAAATCATACAAAACCTTTTAAAGCTGATCGTGAGCTTTGTAGTTGATAATAGGTTGAGGCTTTCCAGATTTTAATGCTATTCAACTCAATAATTTACACTCACTGGCTGCAGCAATAGGTTCAGGTTTATGTTTTTATTTAACCAATTACTGTAAATGAACTTAGGAAATTTAGGAAACAACTTTTGAATAGGTCTAATGAAACAGGTGATTTACCCCTTTTAGGTTTTAGTTGAAAACTTGTGAATTACCCAACTTCCTGTTTTTTTATATTTGAGTGACCTTTTAGCTTCAAATCTTCTATTCCTCTTTACAACACAGTAGTGTGCAAACTGGTGTTATAAATGAATTATGCCGCAACTTTTGATTATCTCAGTTTGGGTTGTTTTTTTTTTTAAATCCCTCAATTATATTTGGACCTTTTCCATAAACAGAGATGGTAATGGGGTCTTTCTTTTGAGGTGGGTTTTTTTTTTGGTATATTACTCAAACTGAATGAATCAAAGACTGTTGGAAAGAATTTTAATTGTCCCTGTGAGTGACGCAGTTTTGCTACAATGGAGTTGTGTTGTCTGACTGTCAGCTCCTTATCACAAGTGTGGCAGCGACACACTATGCACACACACACACACAACAGTGCTCATGATTAAGAGCGTGCACAGTCATCAGTGCAGCACAGTTGCTTTTAGTAACCGGTGACCAACCTTTCTTTACAGAACACACAGAGACTCTTTGGTCTCAATGTGACCCAACGCACGTCACACAACAACTACACCATTGTTTTGATGTCAGGAGAAAAAAGAACCACAGTTATAACAAAGGATACTACACACATATCAAAACAACAGGACAAAAATGATAGGCCAGAATTCTTTTGTAAAAAAAAGGAAAAAAAGAAAGAAATACCATAAATGGGTCAACAAAAATTTACATACTGTACTGTAAGTCCCTGTGGGAATATTGTATGAATATTGCACATACTTCTCACAAAGGGTGGACCAGCAGTCATTTTTTTAAAATCTTGCACACCCCTTAAGTAGGCAACACCCATCAGTAGCCACACAGCACACAATGTCCTGCAGTACAATCTGCAAAGGCCTGCTGGAAATGGACAGCAGTTGAATGTTCATGATATGATTGATAAGTAAAGAGTGGAAATGAGATGCTGGCAATGTGATATGTTCATATATCTGTACGAGCTCAGTATAAAAGCATACATGTATGTTTATGAGGCTTTTTTTTTATCGTGCTGCTTTTGCCAGTTTCCCTGCTGCATGAAGGAGATAAGGCAAATTACACTTTGGAGTCCGCATACTGCTGCATTCAGGTGCCCCTGGTAATTTCACAATCGACTCAGAGAAAAGAAGAACATCACATCATATAGTAATTAACTGCTGATGCTCAGACAGCTTTTACAGGTACAGGTGACTTTAACAAGATATTTTCAAACCATATTTAATATAAAATAAGATGTCATGTTTTGGTCATCAGTGCTGAATGGAACCATCTCCGACAGTTACAGTATGATAGCCTATCAGAAGCACAACATAAGTAGCAAATAGATGATAAAGAATAAGGATGAACCATTGATTCATTTACAGAACTTTGTAATGATTGCACCACAGCCATAAAACGTGCACAACTCATACTTGACAGCTGGTGTCACTTCTTATAGTAATAATGGGGGGAAGTAAAGTAAAGTAAAAGTAACAATAAATAAATACTCTGTTAAAGTCCTGCAGTCCAAATGATGTAAAAGTAGCTTATAGTAGTATTATCTGCTAAATATATACAGTATCAGTGGAAAAAAGTAACAAGTGTACAGAACTGCCATTTTTCAGTCTTACATAACTTTATATGCAATTGTATTATTGCTGTTGTTGATGCATTCACCTATAAGCTGCATGTTAATGTTAAGTAGATACTTTACTTACAGTACTGTTGAACTATGCATTATATTTTACAAGCTGATCACATGTTGTGAATGTAACCAGTTACTATAATTATGAAATAAACGTAGTGAAGTGAAAATAATGCAATGCTTTCCTCTGAAATGTATGAAATGTAGGATGGATAAGGGTAATATGGGACATTGACTGATGTGGGACAACTAAGCTCCAATGCATTTATCTCTATTTCTATTTAATTATTTTAAAGCTAACTAGTATATGCCTACTGTGTAAGTTATATTGTTTAAAATTACACATGAACATACAGCCTGCTAGTTTTTTAACCTAAAAACTGTAAGCGTACAAAATTAAATGACCATATATGAGTATGCACATTTCAGAATGTTTTGGCAGATAAGGCTGCTTTGTATAAATCAAAGTATTTCTAAGTCTAAAAACTAGTGTCCCAGATTATAAAATCTATAAATTCTGAAACAATTTGGCACGAGGAATTATAATATAAGTGCCATGTTCCTTTTGAGTACAATATCCAAAAAATGTCTTTTGATTTAACAAGGAAACATCTTTCATAATGGTATTAGATGTTGATATCATGTATTGGATTCATATGTAAATAAGCTAGACAAGTCAGAATTGCAAAAAGTATCCCACATTACCCTAATCTACCCTAGTTGAGTGGAAATATAAAATAGGAAAATGGAAAGTGAAAGTTCAAAATTGTTGGTGAGTAGCCTACAATGTTTGAGTATGTTTAGACTGTGTGTGGAGTAACATCCTCCCTTACTCTCCCCCTTTTTCCAACAAGTCTGTACAGCCACGACATCCAGACTGTCAGTCATCCTAAATCACGTGATCGTTTTTTTCGTAATTGCAACTTTTCCGGGAACACCGTGAACGCATCACAATCAGTAGATCACGAAGGGCAGCAGCAGCAGCAGACCTCGGACCGACCAGTCCGGAGTCAGCAGAGGAGAAGTGAAAGTGACAAGAGGCAAACACACACTCCCGTCGCATAAAGAAAAGCCGCAAAAAAACACAGCAGTTTACAGAGCTGTGGGAAAACACTGGGGCAGGTTCTAACAGTTGAGTTGGTATGCTGTGTTTCCTGTTTCTGAAGTTGACTTCAGTCGCACTTTAAATGCCCTGGATCCGGTGACAGCTTCGGTACAAGCAGCAGCGAGACACGGGACAGCAATGGTGAGTGAATAGCAATGTGTTACAGGCCAAAGTACTGTATGGTAATAGTTACCAGGCTGGGGGGGGGGCAAAGTCCAACAAGTGGCAGACTAGGATTTTATACTACTGCTGTGAATTACTGCATAAATGAAAGCAAATAAAATCAATAGAAACAAATAAAAGCATGATAATGTCTATACGGTGTTAAAGGTAAAGTTCATATTTTTTTTCAAGTGTATCATTAAACAGCAGTCAGGTGTCTATATGAACAGTGAAAGAGGTTTTCCTCCGCTGTGATCATTCCTCCTGTTCACGCTGACTGTTTAAAGATGCCCTTCAAATGTGCTTTCAGTCTAAGTGAGGGGTCATTTAGTGCAAAAATGCATTTAAAAGTAGATATGAAGCTTATATGAGTCTTCATCAGTGTGAGTTAGTCATATCAAGTGATATCTGACACATTTATAGTCTTTTTAGCATCAAATTCCCTCTTAGTGTTTCCCTGTTGAGCTGTGGTGGAAGTATAGTAACAAAAATAATGACTTTAACACTAAAAAGACTGTAATGTTGAAACATGTCTGCTGGATTTGACTCATTTGAATCTCATTTTAGCGTTTGATAAACTTAAATACACTTTTGCACAGAAATAGGACTGTAGATTTACATCGTAAGAGCAATATGAAGAGATCTTCTAAGGGTCGGTATGATCAGGAGGAATTATTACAGCAAAAAAAAGTGTTCAGTGTTTCAGTGTTCACCTTGTCACCTGGCTGTTGTTCTAACTGACTTAAAAAGTAGTGAACCTGCCCTTTAATATAGAGAAATGTAGTGTTATGATGAAGTCTGACTAAAGAGATATAGATTTTAAGAGCAGCAGTGGGAGGTTAGTGAGAATTAAAACTGATCAAATATGAATTTTCTCTGCCGTGCCCATTTTATTTGGAATCTTTTCAAAATAAATCTCTCGATAAAATAATTAGACCTCACACACTTGAATCAACTCTATAATCTTAAAACAATCGTAACTAGATTATTATTCAGTAACAGCACAGCTTGTTTTAGATGTAGCATACCGCACTGTAATGAACATGCTATTACTTGATGTGGGTGTGGTTTCCCTGCATATTATGCCAGGTACGTTAATGCAGGCAGGAGGGAGGGAGTGAGGGAAGGAAGGAAACAAGGAGGGAAACTGGAATGGGCAGCAGTTCCTGTGTTAAGACGTCGCCGGCTGAATTTTAAACACAGACTATTGTTCTTCTATCATTACTATTCGGTTGGCCAAAAAATGAGCCGAGTGGGCATCTATTAATCAGCTCTACCGGTCATTCACAAGCAGGAGCAGGTTATACTCCTCTCGGCCTACTTGTGCTTTAACAGGAAATGACGGCGAATGGTGAGGTGAATCAAGATGCCGAGAGCGTACATGTTTTGTTCTATCTGTCGGTTTCCTGTGTCCGTCAGCTTCTGAGATGCCGGCTTCCTCTCAGGGCTCACAGGGGGCAAAGGTCAAAGGGAAACCTGTCAGGATACTAATTGCTGTGAGGTGAAGCTACTCTCTAAATATCCTGCTCCAGCGTTTGTGTTAACCTGTAGTCACCCAGGCTGTTTTCCTTCACGCTTTAAAAAAAAAAAAAACCAGTCCTGCATCATTTTTGCCCACATTTTTGTTCATCTTTTCATTCAAGCTTCAGGTTCACTCAGCAGTGGGGAAAGAAATTCCATATTTGTAACATATTTGTTCCGTTGATTGCTTTAAAATATTCAAATTTGAGTTATAAAGCTACAAATGAATGTGCTGTTGCTTTAATCCACTTGGAAACAGGAGCAAGACTGTTGCTCTGTTTACTAAACAGCAAGCCAGTCTGATAAATGTCAGGCACAAGTAGGTTTCTTCCATCGGCTTGATGTTTGTACAGAAAGATGTACAAACTATTTAAAAAATGTGTGAAGAATACGCACGTGTGATAAACTTAGAATCAGATGATTTTAGAGAGTATGCTTCTTACAGGAAGTGAGTGATAATGCACGAATTAGCGCACGCACACACACACACACACACAAAACTGAGCACATGTTCTCAGTGGGAAAGTACAAAAGATGTCAAGTTTAGACCCAAACACCTGTGTGCAAAACGGAAAATAGAAGGATGTGGTGTAGGAGGATTTAGAAACAAATGCTACAGTTTTACTGAGCTTTCATTTGCATCAACTGTGTGTGTGTGTGTGTGTGTGTGTATGTGTGCAGAGGCACGCTCTCACATCTTTTGGGTGCTTAAAGGGGAATTTTGAGCATGAAGCTGTGTTTAGTAGTCACTGGGAGTGCTACTTAGCCTCTGACAACAGTTATATAATGTCTTCTTTGGCTCTTGAGACACTTTCACAAAGTGTGAGAAACAAAAACCCCATAATGATGCAAGGTCATCCACAAGTTCCTCATACTTTTACTTAAAAGCTGAATTGATTAAATATTTCTCATGGATGTATTATAAGAGCTGGAGACCAAACCGAAAGTAGGGCCCATTCAGTCCAATGAGAATTACTCGGCTGGTATTTCCTCTATCGGCCCACAAACTTTACATTGTGATGATTCATAATAGAAAAAGTCATAATTGATCTTCTCTGCAGTTCGATGTGTCTCTTTTACAATGGTGGTCTATGGGGGAAAATGTTTTGGGTCACGGGGATTTTTCGCACCATCCGTGGTATTTCTGCACGCATGATGTGAATAAGCCAAGTAGCCCTTTGACATGATCAGTGTTAGTAAGCTACGTTTTCTAAATTGAAGTTACTAGGCGTAATGTAGCCCCTATTTTTTGCTTCGGTCAGCATAATTCATCAATGAAATGAACAGGAGTGTTTTCCACTAACAATTTATGATTTATGAACTTTTCTTTTCATTTCAATGGTGGCTATTTGAATCATATTCATTCATAAGAGAAAATAACTTTTGCTCTTTTCATAGGTCATTTTGACATCACAAAAAAAAAAAAAAAAAAATACAGCAGACTTTATCCTTAAATACTGACTTGTTTACCATTGTGACTCACACAAAGATCCTCCTTTTATAATAGCATGATATGATCTAGCCAAGTCATTTTAAAAGAAGCACAGGAGAAGGACACAGATGATGTCAAAGAGCTGTTTGATTTGTCGATTGCGATGTTGGTCCAGGAACAACATTGGTCCAACTTGGCTAAATCACACGCATTTCTGTACTGCACTTCTCAGAGATCACTGATGAATAAAGCAGCATGTTCACTACTGTGACGTCTTTGTCTTGGATTTTCATCAGATGAAGGCTGAGTTTTGTTTTTGTTGACTTCTTAATTCCATGTAGGCAATAACTGCTCATAATTGCCCACTTCCTCTGTTTATCCCAAAACATAAATGTTTCCCTTCTTGTCTGAAGAAAGACAAATCGTTCTTTCTCTATTGGAAATATCAAACAATTCCAGTGGAAATTTTCCAAATGAGTAGACTAATCTGCAAGATGTCTGATTTTGTAACCGTGTCATGTGTGTTGATTGGACAGGAGAATGGAAATAGCCGCCTGAAGCAGACCCAGGATGATGTGGAGGAGGTGAAGGTCATCATGCTGGACAACCTGAACAAGGCTGATGAGAGACATGCCAAACTGGGTGAACTGGAGGACAGAGCTGATGTGCTGCTGGAAAAGGTAAGCAGGAAGAGTTCAGAGAAGAGGTTTAATGAGAAATACATTATCTACTGTAGCTATTTTTACTTGGTGGTGGTCTGTGGAAGTCTTTTCGGTTGATTGAATAACACACTCCCTTTCCACGGGCGCCCAGGGATTAAAAGTAGGAAATGTCATATTGATGTTTATAAATACACCTTAGGTGGAGCTGGAGAGGAAAACAAATGTACAATTTACATCCTGATTGTGTTTTATGGTGCTATTTTTAGAAAGGTATTTCCTATTGTTTCCTAAGATGAATGAAGAGAGCTTGTCTCCCTGGGTATGACAGAGCCAGTCCAGGACGTGCCACGAGGCCAATGTCCATCTGGGGGTCGACAAGTGGGTCACATCGTTCCCACATTGCTCCATTGGCTCCGGTTACATCACGCTGTTGAAGCAAACAAGCAGATGACTGAGATTTTAGTTTAAGGACCACTTAAGGATCCACTTTGGGATAACGTGGATTAGAAACAGTCAAAGTTGGAAAGCAGCGCTTGGGGAGAACACCATGGTTAACTTAAAGCTCCACTAATCAATACTTTTATGTTAATGATGGATTAAATGACTTTGTGTGATGGGAAAGTGACAAATCCGACACTGCAGTTCCCTTCAGCTCTGTGGAGCATTTGAGCATCTTTAATATCATAGTTTAACTTTGCTGTTTATATTCAGTCAAGCTCTGATCAACTCACTGTTCCCCACCTGCAGAGCACCAAACTTACACAACAAACTTACTTTGTCCAGAGTCGTGAATCTCGAAGCAAGCTCAACACAGTGATGACGGACAACAAGAAGCCGATTATCAACCGGCTCAGTTAACTCTGGGTTTTCACATCCGGCTACGAGTGCACTCTTTGCAAAGTTGTTTGCGTTAGCACGATGACATCACGTAACATCTTCTGTTTGTGTGTTTTTTTCCACAGAGTAAAGGCTTTGAAAAGAAAACCCACCAAGTGAAGCAACAGAAAATGTGGGAGAACAAGAAGGTGAAGGTGATCGTTGCTGTCATCGCAGCGACAGTGGCGGTCGTCATTATTGCAGTCGTGATCTCCTACAGTGTTTGAACATGTACTCCTTCACACAAATGTTTGGACTGAAGGACAAAAAAGTGGACAAAGATTTTTTTTCCATGAAAGGAGGCGCGCAAACCGTGGGACTCGCTTGAATTGCTCAGTCTGTGATGTTCTGTATTAGAAATATTTATGGGAGTGTCACACTCTATCTTCATTAGTGTAAGTCTACAGTTGATATGGTACCATTGATAGCTCAGCTGCTTCTTCTCTTTTTCTGTCATTTCCAAAATGTCATGTCTCTGCTTGGCCCACATTAGGAGTTCACAAAAGTACATAATGTCACTTCTTGTGTTCTGTTAAACTGTTGGAAACAATGTTTGCAAGTCTTAAAAGTCCATTGATTGGACATCCACAGAGTAAAACCTCCCTGCTGAAACACAGTACCATGACCACAACATCTGGATTTAGATTTTTTTTAAAGTGTTCAGGCACCTCCTCACCACTTTTAGTAAAGCTATGAATTACTAATCTAATTAATCATGAATTTGTTTGGCTGTGACTTGCTTGTACATAATGGTTCACATTCTGGGGTCAACCTATATTTTTGGGAGAGTCAAGCATCAGTGCAAGAAGACAGAACTGTGCAGATATACCAAGTGTGGTAAATATAAATCATAGAGAATGAATTTATGTATTGTAACATAAAATTTCAGCTGTCAAGAATTAAATGTCACCAATGTTGTCTGTATCATTAAAATGTGTGTTTTTAAAAATGCAAAAGACTAATCGGTTTATTTTTGTGCTGTCATAATAGTTTGACTGATATTGTTGTTGTTATTTTCATGGCTCATTTTACTCCAAAAATACTACATTATATTTCAAAAAATCAATATCCTGATCTGGAACTGTTGTAAGCATCAGTATAACATTTGTAACATGCATAGAAGTTCACACATTTTGCTCATATTTTGTGTTGTTTTTCACACTGCAGAGGAAACATACTGCACCAACTTTGGGTTTATCTATTCTTCCCCCTGTTATACACATGGAATCAGTACTTTAGGTGTAAACATCTGAAGTCATCCTGAAGAGGCATAGTTTAAATTTCTTATTGATTGCAAGCAGAGATCACTTACTGTCAGGGTGAGGACTATCAGTATGACTCACAGTGACCCCTGGTGGCTGATGTTAATACTACAGTAAAATATGAACTACATTGAACAAATGCCCAAAATATCATTTATACGCTGTCATGACCTTAAAACAGCTTATTATCCAAACAATGTTTATCAGCCATGTTTTAAATGCCCTAATTAAATGTATATGATAATAGTTTAGGCTCTTCTACTTGTGACTGATATAAACTGGTGTGAGATTTCCTGAAGTTAAATTAAATGTCAGTAAGTTAAAGTTAAACTGTTTGCTTATATCCCCTGTCTTAATGTGGTTGAAACTTCTTATTTCCTGTCATTATCACCTATGGTCAAACTTACGAGAACAATATTTAACAAAAAAAGCAACAAACATAGTAATAGTTGGTTCTGTGGAGGCACTGATGCTCTTAATGTCCTCTTAGAATTTAAAGGTTTCTACAGGATGACCTCTGCTGAAGCCTGAAAGCTGGGAGTCAGTGGTTGGTGCAAATCTTGTGTAGTCTCATTCAGAAGATGACAAGAGGAGTTATGCATTTTACTTTTAATGCTTAAACTTAGACTTCGTGACCAACTGTGACTCTGCAGGTCAATACAGGATGCTGAGACTTTTCAAACAAACACCTTTTGGGGCGAAGGCAGTGATAGGCAGCACTTACTCCTTACCCAATATAACATAATGACTGGATAAGGCTGAGTTGTTATTAAAATGTACCTGTCTGTATGTGTCAGTGTTCCAGGTGACCTTCTCCCTGCTGACAGTGTCCTGATTCTGGGCAATGATTTTAAGACTGATGAGAGCTCTCTGACTGGAGGCTCAGATCATGTCAAAAAGAGTACGGACAAAGACCCTACGATGCTGTCAGGTGCTTTACTCTGCCCCACTCACATCAAATTACTGGCAAGTTCAGTGTGACCTGAGCTGTCATTATCAGCTCTCATCTGCCAGATTCTGTCGCTGCTTTTCTACTGCTAAATCTGACCCTCTCTTTGGGATACACACTTACAGACTAAACACTGAAAAATGCAATTATACCAGCTGAAATGTTGGCAATTTTTTAGTTTTAACTGAGTTTGAAAAAAGGCCATAACCAATTACCCTCATGATCATTATTTGAGAGTCACCACAGCAACAGTAATATCAGTAATATTGATGACTTAAAAATCATCACGTTGGTACACAGCTTCCTCTTATGCCTCCTTCCAAAACACACCGCCAATTATATTGCAAGTGTACCATCCCCCACCACCCACCCACCCCTCTCAAAAAAAAAACCCTGAAAAAAACCCCCCAAAACTTCAACATCCTAACGTTGCTCAGTGCTGCTGAAGAAGATAGCCCCCTGATGATGAACTTATGTCCCATTTGACCCCCTTCCAGACAATCCTGGGCCATTACTGCTCATTGTGTGAACTGTCGTTAGTAAGTTTTGGGGAAAACAGATACAGGTAACGTTGTTCTACTCTACTCTGTCAGAAAATGACGAAGGATAACAACCTAGTCCACCACCTGGAAGCCTCTTAGATGATGGGCAATGTCACAGTGACCTGATCACCACCAAGATCATGGACCTGCTCATCCTGGGCATCGGGGTCAGCTGCGCCCAGGAAGCTGTGTGAGTTCTGTATTTTACCAAGAGAGCAGGTGGGTTTGGAGAGATGCCAGAGCAGCTAAGGACTCATCTGATAATCTGGACCCATCTTCCTCCTGATTCCACATCACAGATCACAGCACAGAGACAGTCTCCACTACAAGAGTTAACAAGTACCAACAAGTGAGATGATAACTGCCACACAGTTATTCCCCTCTGTATGTTTTATCTTTTTTTTTCATGTTTGATACAGGAAAGTTTTATCTCCTCCGGAAATTAAACAATGTGATACTGGAGAGTTTTATCTCCTCAGGAAATTAAACAATTTGAGAATTAACATCAGTCTTTGCTTCACTTGCTGACAACCTGTGATACGGGGTTTCCAACAGGCGTAGTCTGGCGATAAATCATCACTAGCTGAAAAGCTTTGGAACCAGTGGTCTGTAAAATGATCAAAGGCTGATAAATGTTGAAAATCTTGTGATACTTTTTTTTTTATCTGAGTTTTTTATCCGGGTTCAAAACCCAAAGATATTCAGTTTACTGTCACATAGAACAAAAAGTAGCAAATCCTCACGACTGAGAGCTTGGAACCAGAGAATATTTGGTATTTTTATTTTGAAAAACTTAAACTATTATCAAAATAGTTGAATCATTTTTGGACCAGTTGTTTGAGTTCTACTCCTAAATAAAACTGCCACTATGAAAAGTATCGTCTTTATTTGTCTAACTCAGACTACTGAAGCCTCATATTAACTTTAGATTACATTTTTTTACAGAGTGATGGATGTGAATGTTGATCTCCATCTGATGCATTGAATCTATTCACAGTCAGTACGAATGGGAAGAATGGTTACAGTGACTAAAAAGTGTTTCATTGTATATATGGACATGTGACTAATGTATAAAGATTGATTAGAAAAAATGTGAACTTTTACTTTAAACACTAAACACTGTCACTTGTTGTGTGCTTGTTGAAAGTTGTGTATCACAGTCTCTAGAGAAGGAGGGTGGGCTGCCAGGTGGGAATCAAGACTTCACTTAATGTGCCTCACTAGGACTCACCGTTGACCTGCCAGAAGACCGCCAGACCATCTGGAGTAAGATCTCAGAGGAGACACTGTTCAATGTGTACATCTATAACTCGGTGAGGAAGTCCATGAGCGCTGTGCTGAAGAACAACAACAGCAGCAATTAGGCCTCTGAGATCCTGTTCAGGAAGTGGTGTACAGCTAGGTGACACAGATCACATGAACCTGTCCTGTGGTTCCAGGTGCTGTAAGATCCTGGTGACCAGCGGCAAGCCTTCAAACCTCAGGACAGAGATGATTCCGTGAAGAAGTTTACAGAGCCAATGGCATCAGTGGGCATGAAGACCAGCTGCATTGCCTACTGCTGATGGAGAGTCAGACTGGAAAAACAAGAGCCACATCCTAACCACACAGCCTCGTTTGCATCACTGTGGTTGGCATCAAGGACCCTGTGCAACCTGAGATACGTCAGTCCTGACACATTGAACATCTGAGGAGGAGCTCTTTTACTTAAATGATTTACATGTAACATCATGTGTCTGGAGGGTGATGAGTTTAACCAACAGATCCATAATGAGCTGGGAGAGGTCAGGTAGACAGTAGTGTCTGCCCTAAACTACACCTAAAATCTGTCCTCTGTCAATGTAACACTATAGATGTAATGACTCCATCATCTTTCCTGTAGCACCACCCTCAGGTCAGCGTTACATGTTCAGCTCTACAACCTGTAATGACAAATCATCAGAATATTGTTTGTTTATACTGTGGCTGTGATGAACACTACTGCATTGTGTTTGTTGAAGAGGTTGATTTTCCTTCTCGGACCGTTCTATTTGGAGAAGTAGGTTGGCTGAACAAGTGCAACAATACCGATGAGAGAAAGAGTCTGAAAAACAGCTCATTTTGTGCAGCAGATGATTTTTTTTAAAATAATGCCTAACCCTAACCCTGACCCCTTGTGAGGATCCGAAGGTTGGAATGAACAGGGACACTAGCGACACCTCATCACGGACCCTTTTGCCTCGCTGGCTCTCACAACTGAGACGCTGCTGCTTAGGAACCTGCACGGCCACAAGAAGCCACTCATCACCTGCACCGTGATGAAGAACATACTAGGACATGCCATCTACCAGCTGACTTACATCTTCTTTCTGCTCTTCATGGGTCAGTGAATGCACCACATACACACATTATTCTGTATCTTAACACATTTAGATGAGTTGATGAGCTTACTCCACTGTGAGCTAGATAAGGATGTGCTGATATCATCTTATCCCCAGACTACACAGAACTCTGTTGATTAGGATATAAACCTTATACTATATATTGGACAGCACTCCTCTTGTTACCGCAATCCCCTTGCTATTCATTAACTTAGTTTAAGCCATTTTGCTTGTAAGTTATCACCTCTTTCTCTCTCATGAAGGCCATGATATTACCGATATTATCACATTATCTACTGTAGCTATTTTTACTTGGTGGTGGTCTGTGGAAGTCTTTGGGTTGATTGAATAACACACTCCCTTTCCACGGGCGCCCAGGGATTAAAAGTAGGAAATGTCATATTGATGTTTATAAATACACCTTAGGTGGAGCTGGAGAGGAAAACAAATGTACAATTTACATCCTGATTGTGTTTTATGGTGCTATTTTTAGAAAGGTATTTCCTATTGTTTCCTAAGATGAATGAAGAGAGCTTGTCTCCCTGGGTATGACAGAGCGAGTCCAGGACGTGCCACGAGGCCAATGTCCATCTGGGGGTCGACAAGTGGGTCACATCGTTCCCACATTGCTCCATTGGCTCCAGTTACATCACGCTGTTGAAGCAAACAAGCAGATGACTGAGATTTTAGTTTAAGGACCACTTAAGGATCCACTTTGGGATAACGTGGATTAGAAACAGTCAAAGTTGGAAAGCAGCGCTCGGGGAGAACACCATGGTTAACTTAAAGCTCCACTAATCAATACTTTTATGTTAGTGATGGATTAAATGACTTTGTGTGATGGGAAAGTGACAAATCCGACACTTCAGTTCCCTTCAGCTCTGTGGAGCATTTGAGCATCTTTAATATCATAGTTTAACTTTGCTGTTTATATTCAGTGAAGCTCTGATCAACTCACTGTTCCCCACCTGCAGAACACCAAACTTACACAACAAACTTACTTTGGCCAGAGTCGTGAATCTCGAAGCAAGCTCAACACAGTGATGACGGACAACAAGAAGCCGATTATCAACCGGCTCAGTTAACTCTGGGTTTTCACATCCGGCTACGAGTGCACTCTTTGCAAAGTTGTTTGCGTTAGCACGATGACATCATGTAACATCTTCTGTTTGTGTGTTTTTTTCCATAGAGTAAAGGCTTTGAAAAGAAAACCCACCAAGTGAAGCAACAGAAAATGTGGGAGAACAAGAAGGTGAAGGTGATCGTTGCTGTCATCGCAGCGACAGTGGCGGTCGTCATTATTGCAGTCGTGATCTCCTACAGTGTTTGAACATGTACTCCTTCACACAAATGTTTGGACTGAAGGACAAAAAAGTGGACAAAGATTTTTTTTCCATGAAAGGAGGCGCGCAAACCGTGGGACTCGCTTGAATTGCTCAGTCTGTGATGTTCTGTATTAGAAATATTTATGGGAGTGTCACACTCTATCTTCATTAGTGTAAGTCTACAGTTGATATGGTACCATTGATAGCTCAGCTGCTTCTTCTCTTTTTCTGTCATTTCTCAAAGGTCATGTCTCTGCTTGGCCCACATTAGGAGTTCACAAAAGTACATAATGTCACTTCTTGTGTTCTGTTAAACTGTTGGAAACAATGTTTGCAAGTCTTAAAAGTCCATTGATTGGACATCCACAGAGTAAAACCTCCCTGCTGAAACACAGTACCATGACCACAACATCTGGATTTAGATTTTTTTTTAAAGTGTTCAGGCACCTCCTCACCACTTTTAGTAAAGCTATGAATTACTAATCTAATTAATCATGAATTTGTTTGGCTGTGACTTGCTTGTACATAATGGTTCACATTCTGGGGTCAACCTATATTTTTGGGAGAGTCAAGCATCAGTGAAAGAAGACAGAACTGTGCAGATATACCAAGTGTGGTAAATATAAATCATAGAGAATGAATTTATGTATTGTAACATAAAATTTCAGCTGTCAAGAATTAAATGTCACCAATGTTGTCTGTATCATTAAAATGTGTGTTTTTAAAAATGCAAACGACTAATTGGTTTATTTTTGTGCTGTCATAATAGTTCAACTGATATTGTTGTTGTTATTTTCATGGCTCATTTTACTCCAAAAATACTACATTATATTTCAAAAATCAATATCCTGATCTGGAACTGTTGTAAGCATCAGTATAACATTTGTAACATGCGTAGAATTTCACACATTTTGCTCATATTTTGTGTTGTTTTTCACACTGCAGAGGAAACATACTGCACCAACTTTGGGTTTATCTATTCTTCCCCCTGTTATACACATGGAATCAGTACTTTAGGTGTAAACATCTGAAGTCATCCAGAAGAGGCATAGTTTAAATTTCTTATTGATTGCAAGCAGAGATCACTTACTGTCAGGGTGAGGACTATCAGTATGACTCACAGTGACCCCTGGTGGCTGATGTTAATACTACAGTGAAATATGAACTACATTGAACAAATGCCCAAAATATCATTTATACGCTGTCATGACCTTAAAACAGCTTATTATCCAAACAATGTTTATCAGCCATGTTTTCAATGCCCTAATTAAATTTATATGATAATAGTTTAGGCTCTTCCACTTGTGACTGATATAAACTGGTGTGAGATTTCCTGAAGTTAAATTAAATGTCAGTAAGTTAAAGTTAAACTGTTTGTTTATATCCCCTGTCTTAATGTGGTTGAAACTTCTTATTTCCTGTCATTATCACCTATGGTCAAACTTACGAGAACAATATTTAACAAAAAAAGCAACAAACATAGTAATAGTTGGTTCTGTGGAGGCACTGATGCTCTTAATGTCCTCTTAGAAGTTAAAGGTTTCTACAGGATGACCTCTGCTGAAGCCTGAAAGCTGGGAGTCAGTGATTGGTGCAAATCTTGTGTAGTCTCATTCAGAAGATGACCAGAGGAGTTATGCATTTTACTTTTAATGCTTAAACTTAGACTTCGTGACCAACTGTGACTCTGCAGGTCAATACAGGATGCTGAGACTTTTCAAACAAACACCTTTTGGGGCGAAGGCAGTGATAGGCAGCACTTACTCCTTACCCAATATAACATAATGACTGGATAAGGCTGAGTTGTTATTAAAATGTACCTGTCTGTATGTGTCAGTGTCCCAGGTGACCTTCTCCCTGCTGACAGTGTCCTGATTCTGGGCAATGATTTTAAGATTGATGAGAGCTCTCTGACTGGAGGCTCAGATCATGTCAAAAAGAGTACGGACAAAGACCCTACGATGCTGTCAGGTGCTTTACTCTGCCCCACTCACATCAAATTACCGGCAAGTTCAGTGTGACCTGAGCTGTCATTATCAGTTCTCATCTGCCAGATTCTGTCGCTGCTTTTCTACTGCTAAATCTGACCCTCTCTTTGGGATACACACTTACAGACTAAACACTGAAAAATGCAATTAAACCAGCTGAAATGTTGGCAATTTTTTTGTTTTAACTGAGTTTGAAAAAAGGCCATAACCAATTGCCCTCATGATCATTATTTGAGAGGTGAGAGTCACCACAGCAACAGTAATATCAGTAATATTGATGACTTAAAAATCATCACGTTGGTACACAGCTCTAAAGCTTCCTCTTATGCCTCCTTTCAAAACACACCGCCAATTATATTGCAAGTGTACCATCCCCCACCACCCACCCATCCCTCTCCAAAATAAACCCAGAAAAAAAACCCCAAAACTTCAACATCCTAACGTTGCTCAGTGCTGCTGAAGAAGATAGCCCCCTGACGATGAACTTATGTCCCATTTGACCCCCTTCCAGACAATCCTGGGCCATTACTGCTCATTGTGTGAACTGTCGTTAGTAAGTTTTGGGGAAAACAGATACAGGTAACGTTGTTCTACTCTACTCTGTCAGAAAATGACGCAGGATAACAACCTAGTCCACCACCTGGAAGCCTCTTAGATGATGGGCAATGTCACAGTGACCTGATCACCACCAAGATCATGGACCTGCTCATCCTGGGCATCGGGGTCAGCTGCGCCCAGGAAGCTGTGTGAGTTCTGTATTTTACCAAGAGAGCAGGTGGGTTTGGAGAGATGCCAGAGCAGCTAGGGACTCATCTGATAATCTGGACCCATCTGCCTCCTGATTCCACATCACAGATCACAGCACAGAGACAGTCTCCACTACAAGAGTTAACAAGTACCAACAAGTGAGATGATGCTGCCACACAGTTATTCCCCTCTGTATGATTTATCTTTTTTAATGTTTGATACAGGAAAGTTTTATCTCCTCCGGAAATTAAACAATGTGATACTGGAGAGTTTTATCTCCTCAGGAAATTAAACAATTTGAGAATTACTGTAACATCAGTCTTTGCTTCACTTGCTGACAACCTGTGATACGGGGTTTCCAACAGGCGTAGTCTGGCGATAAATCATCACTAGCTGAAAAGCTTAGGAACCAGTGGTCTGTAAAATGATCAAAGGCTGATAAATGTTGAAAATCTTGTGATACTTTTTTTTTTATCTGAGTTTTTTATCCGGGTTCAAAACCCAAAGATATTCAGTTTACTGTCACATAGAACAAAAAGTAGCAAATCCTCACGACTGAGAGCTTGGAACCAGAGAATATTTGGTATTTTTATTTTGAAAAACTTAAACTATTATCAAAATAGTTGGATCATTTTTGGACCAGTTGTTTGAGTTCTACTCCTAAATAAAACTGCCACTATGAAAAGTACTGTCTTTATTTGTCTAACTCAGACTACTGAAGCCTCATATTAACTTTAGATTACATTTTGTACAGAGTGATGGATGTGAATGTTGATCTCCATCTGATGCATTGAATCTATTCACAGTCAGTACGAATGGGAAGAATGGTTACAGTGACTAAAAAGTGTTTCATTGTATATATGGACATGTGACTAATGTATAAAGATTGATTAGAAAAAATGTGAACTTTTACTTTAAACACTAAACACTGTCACTTGTTGTGTGCTTGTTGAAAGTTGTGTATCGCAGTCTCTGGTGAAGGAGGGTGGGCTGCAAGGTGGGAATCAAGACTTGACTTAATGTGCCTCACTAGGACTCACCGTTGACCTGCCAGAAGACCGCCAGACCATCTGGAGTAAGATCTCAAAGGAGACACTGTTCAATGTGTACATCTATAACTCAGTGAGGAAGTCCATGAGCGCTGTGCCGAAGAACAACAACAGCAGCAATTAGGCCTCTGAGATCCTGTTCAGGAAGTGGTGTACAGCTGCTTTACACAGCTAGGTGACACAGATCACATGAACCTGTCCTGTGGTTCCAGGTGCTGTAAGATCCTGGTGACCAGCGGCAAGCCTTCAAACCTCAGGACAGAGACGATTCCGTGAAAAAGTTTACAGAGCGAATGGCATCAGAGGGCATGATGACCATCTGCATTGCCTACTGCTGATGGAGAGTCAGACTGGAAAAACCAGAGCCACATCCTCACCACACAGCCTCGTTTGCATCACTGTGGTTGGCATCAAGGACCCTGTGCAACCTGAGATACGTCAGTCCTGACACATTGAACATCTGAGGAGGAGCTCTTTTACTTAAATGTTTTACATGTAACATCATGTGTCTGGAGGGTGATGAGTTTAACCAACAGATCCATAATGAGCTGGGAGAGGTCAGGTAGACAGTAGTGTCTGCCCTAAACTACACCTAAAGTCTGTCCTCTGTCAATGTAACACTATAGATGTAATGACTCCATCATCTTTCCTGTAGCACCACCCTCAGGTCAGCGTTACATGTTCAGCTCTACAACCTGTAATGACAAATCATCAGAATATTGTTTGTTTATACTGTGGCTGTGATGAACACTACTGCATTGTGTTTGTTGAAGAGGTTGATTTTCCTTCTCGGACCGTTCTATTTGGAGAAGTAGGTTGGCTGAACAAGTGCAACAATACCGATGAGAGAAAGAGTCTGAAGAACAGCTCATTTTGTGCAGTAGATGATTTTTTTTTTTAAATAATGCCTAACCCTAACCCTGACCCCTTGTGGGGATCCAAAGGTTGGAATGAACAGGGACACTAGCGACACCTCATCATGGACCCTTTTGCCTCGCTGGCTATCACAACTGAGACGCTGCTGCTTAGGAACCTGCACGGCCACAAGAAGCCACTCATCACCTGCACCATGATGAAGAACATACTAGGACATGCCATCTACCAGCTGACTGACATCTTCTTTCTTCTCTTCGTGGGTCAGTGAATGCACCACATACACACATTATTCTGTATCTTAACACATTTAGATGAGTTGATGAGCTTACTCCACTGTGAGCTAGATAAGGATGTGCTGATATCATCTTATCCCCAGACTGCAACTGCACAGAACTCTGTTGATTAGGATATAAACCTTATACTATATATTGGACAGCACTCCTCTTGTTACTGCAATCCCCTTACTATTCAATAACTTAGTTTAAGCCATTTTGCTTGTAAGTTATCACCCCTTTCTCTCTCATGAAGGCCATGATATTACCGATATTATCACATTATCTACTGTAGCTATTTTTACTTGGTGGTGGTCTGTGGAAGTCTTTGGGTTGATTGAATAACACACTCCCTTTCCACGGGCGCCCAGGGATTAAAAGTAGGAAATGTCATATTGATGTTTATAAATACACCTTAGGTGGAGCTGGAGAGGAAAACAAATGTACAATTTACATCCTGATTGTGTTTTATGGTGCTATTTTTAGAAAGGTATTTCCTATTGTTTCCTAAGATGAATGAAGAGAGCTTGTCTCCCTGGGTATGACAGAGCCAGTCCAGGACGTGCCACGAGGCCAATGTCCATCTGGGGGTCGACAAGTGGGTCACATCGTTCCCACATTGCTCCATTGGCTCCGGTTACATCATGCTGTTGAAGCAAACAAGTAGATGACTGAGATTTTAGTTTAAGGACCACTTAAGGATCCGCTTTGGGATAACGTGGATTAGAAACAGTCAAAGTTGGAAAGCAGCGCTCGGGGAGAACACCGTGGTTAACTTAAAGCTCCACTAATCAATACTTTTATGTTAATGATGGATTAAATGACTTTGTGTGATGGGAAAGTGACAAATCCGACACTTCAGTTCCCTTCAGCTCTGTGGAGCATTTGACAGTCTTTAATATCTTGTTTCGGTTTTTTAAGGTCAGCAACTTTACTGTTTATGTTCAGTCAAGCTCTCATCGACTCACTGTTCCCCACCTGCACAGCACAAAACACAAACTTACACAACAAAATGACTTTGGCCAGAGTCGTGAATCTCGAAGTTCAATATAGTGACGCTGGATAACAAGAAGCAAGAGGCTGATTATCAACTGGCCCAGTTACTTCTGGGTTTTCAGATCCAGCTATGAATGCGCTCATTGTGAAAGAGGCAAATTTGTTTCCAAGAGCATGTAGTACTTAATATGAAATGATGACATCACGTAACATCTTCTATTTGTTTTTGTTTTTTTCCTCAGAGGAAAAGCTTTGAAAAAGAAAACACACCAAGTGAAACAACAGAAAATGTGGGAGAACAAGAGGGTGAAGATTGTTGCCATGGTTGCAGTGGTGCTATAGTAGTGTACTCCTTTAAATTTGGGGTGAATTTGCGAGTAAGCTTACTTATTTTTCTTTTTGACACATCTGCATGCTGACTACAAAACAGAAATGAGTAATGGTGATTTAGAGAAATGTGGAATAATGTGCAGACTGATACTTTACTGTTAAGTGGAATTTGTTTTTTAAGTATTGTGTGTTCTGCAGTTATACTTCTCACTCATACCACCACCTCCCACTTGACATACTGACCCTGAACCATTTAGCAATCTGAGAGCCACACATCCTGCCGGTTTCTTTAGCAGTGAGTCATAACTGCTGCAGCTTAACTTTATTGACACTGTTCAAATCCTCCAAAGCTTTCACATGATAGAGAACAGAGGATAAGGAAATGATGATATAATTTCCCCATACTGCATGTTCTATATCCTAAATTGGGTGTTAATTTAGCTTTTATAGAGCTGTGTTAAGTCTCACCTGGAGATCCCTGCTTAGTTTAAATTTTTTTTTTTTTTTAAATGGTGATTTCAAGCTTTGCAGCCCTTTGAATGCTTTTCTTCCAAATAAGTAAAAATGCTTAACTGCAGTTAGGTACATTTCTGTACTGAGGTGCTCTGATTGTCTTTGTGTATCTATAGCTTGAAGGAATTATTAAATCGTACTGGAAAGCATGTTTCCTGAGGCACATCTGGTGCTTTTTGTTCAGCAGAGAATGAATGCTTTAAGTCAAATAGTTGTCTTGGTGATCTTATATCTTCTCAATCAATTTAGTTATTCTAAGATAATGAAATAAAATGTGTTAACACACTTCTTGAGCTTCTTTGTAATATATCTAATCAATCAAATTTGCACTTTTCCCCATCTGAGCTTTTGAATCATTTTTTCCCCTCCTCCTCACAGTGCACCATAACATGTTCTACTGCTTCCTCTTGTCCACATAATTCACATCTGCCTGTATCAGTGCTGTTCTAGTAAGAATAGTGTACTAACTATTTCATCCTGTTTCCAAATCTGAGTCTTGAAATCCTTAATCCAGCTATATTTTAGACCCAATTTACAAAGTCTAATTAATAACCCACATCTGTGCTTCTGTTATTTCATATTCTAAACACACATTATTTGAATCCATGGTGTTTCTTTCTTTTCCCAAAGCATACAGTATATGTTTGAATATATATCCGTTATTTTCTATATAATATGTTAATCTTAATCATTTTCTCCCTCAAAAATGTGCATTCACCTGAAAAAAAGAAAAAGCGGCGAAAAATAAAAGGTGAAGGAAACACAGAAAAATCAAGGGTTTTCCTAGGACGGTGAAGTCATGGCCCGTCCCTATGTTGCCTCTGATTGGCTAGTACTCGTTTTCGTTTTTTGGTTGAGGTTAGGCAGTGTATGGTTTAGGGATAAGAAGTGAGATCGGTTCGGGTTAAGAATATTAATAAACCAATCAGAGGCAGAGTAAGGCGGGTCAGGACTTCGCCATCCTAGGAAAACAAATATCGCTTGCGACTGATGACGTTTCATAGGACCAAACTCATTCATAAAGTCTGTCCAGCTAAAGATTTTATAGAGACATTAATGTGACGTGTAGTTTCATTTATTGATGTCCAGAAACTATTGTGCATTTATTTCTGAAGAATTTCTAGCAAAACATGAAAATATTGATGACATTTTTAAATACTGACTTTTAATTTGGAAGAATGTAATGTTTGGTCTCATGGAAAATAATACACAGACAAGAAAATGTTTGTATACACACAATAATGTTATTATTATAATGGCCAAATTACATAACTGCCAGGTTGTGCTGTTAAAAAATGTTACATAGGTTGTGCTGTTAAAAAATGTTACATAGATTTTTATCCCCCCCTAGCGTTAATTTATAGTAACACTTTTTATATATATTTTTTTACATTTGTTATACATGTGCCCATAAAGTATACTCTTTTGTGTGTTATATACATACAAACAGTTTTATGTTAATTAAAAAAGAGAAGAAAAAAAGAAAAAAAGAAAGGCACTCTTCTTCTTCTTCGGGGCTTGACTAGTTGTGACCCGGACGTGACGTCAACAAGTCCTTCCTGCATCAGGACCGGCAAGATGGCAGCGGACACGCAGGTTTGTGTGGCTGGATTTTGATAGCACGTTCTTCGCGTACAGAAAGGAAATGCACTCTTTTCCGAACCAAATTCGCGCTCTAATTAGCGCTGCTTCATAAACATCTCGGTGTGTTTTGGTATTCAGGGAGTAGCACGGGCAGAAATGAGCAGCTTGGTGGTTGGTTAGCTGTTAGCTCAGAGCTACGTAGAGTGACTCCATCAGATGGGCAGCTGCTGTGTGTACGATAACCTGCTCACAGAGACACACAACTGATTTGTAACCGCATCGAGAGGCCACACGAAGGCTTGTTATGATAGTAGCGTCTCCTAACTAACCGACCAAGCCCTTTGACTCGCTGTCATTAACTTTAGCTGGACTACATTCCCCAAGTTTGCCACAGTTAGTCTTGTTATGTGATGAGATGAGCCGCCGCCCTCCGTGTTATATCACCTCAAATGTTTCGAGTCATTTAAATACTCAGCAGATTAACTTGCTGACACAGTGATAGCCTGTTCTACATCAGAAATGCCTTTGTCGACCACCAGTTGATTATATAGTCCAACCTTCACTGTTTACTACTTTATAAAGGAGCAGTTTCACCAAAAATACTAGCCCAATTTTTCTCTGATTTTTCCCTTTTTAATGTAATCATCCTCATACAGCACAGTTCAGACAAAACATTAAAATTACACATTTATATCTAACCCATCCTTATAAGATGTATGTCCTGATCTAAACACAAGTGTCCCAAATATGAGTTGACTAATTTGACCAGAGACGATTAGTCAATTTACTGAGTAGTTTATTGGTAGGATAGCAATTGATTAAAGCCATTTCTAAAGAAAACCACAATTTTTCCTTTGTCCCAGCCCCAAAAATGAAAGGAAATTCTGCCTCCACCTGTCCACATATCATCATGAACTTATGTGGGTGCCTGACTATAGTTTGGACAGAACAAGCTACACCATGTGCCATTTCTTCCATCAAAATCAGCTGACCAGTTCTCCTACTAACTGCGCCTTTTATTCCAGGTTTCAGACACGCTGAAGAAGTTTGCTTTAAAAGTGACTACATCCAGTGTGAAAGAGCGCAAGGAGATATTTGGAGAGCTGAAACAGTGTACAAAGGGTAAAGGTGAGGGGATTTTGAAGGCTTTAATTTGCCGAGCGGTAATCTGTTGGTTTAGTGTTAAAATCAGCACTAACATTTGGGCAAATGTCTCTTTTTAGAGTTACCAGAGCCTGCCATCAAAGGACTGTGCAAGCTCTTCTGTCTCACTCCACACAGATATCGGTAGGTGGAACGTTTTCAATCACTACAAAACCATACTAAACCAAAATGTATGATCCCACTTGTTTTTGGTGTTTGCGTCCGTTGTATTTACTTGTGGTGTGTGTGTGTGTGTGTGTATTACAGAGATGCTGCATCCCGCAGAGAGCTCCTCTCTGTCATTGGCCAGCTGGCTGACAGTCAGCCTGACATCCTGGTGACCAGCCTCCTCCAATGCCTCCTCAACAGTGGAGTCGTCAACAAAACTGGAGAGCCCAGGTGCGCCCCTGAACTTTATATTCAAGTTTGTTTTGAGTTTATAAAGCAGAAAGATCATTTTCGACAGTAGTTGAAGCACTTAATAAATTCCTACATTTACAGGCCAAGAGAAGAGAATCATAGCACTGTCAGAAATGTGTAGTTTTAATGACGTGAATACTGCTAAGTCATTTAAAACGCGTAATAAAAACAAATGTGTAATTGCATAAAAAGGAGCATTTAACAGATTAAATTAAGAAAATGTGTGCATGTGTGTGTCTAGGAGCCTTATCCGTTGTGTCATGTCATCCTGGTTGTTTCTTCTTCTCCTCTCTTATGCTTTGCTGTATGGTCTCTTCAGTAAAAGCACAGGCTCCTCTGCCTTCATCGGCTTGTCATGGACGTGCCTGTTAGTGCCAATCGTGTTTCCAACCCCAGAGAAAAGAGAAGGAGCCGTCTGGAAGAAAATGGTCAGTAAACTGCCTTTGTGAAAATTGAAATGACATCACGGATATTATCATTACTGTGAGCATCTGTGAAAAATGAATGCTTTTATCTGCCGTCATCTTCCAGGTGGAGGTTCAGAGCCTCCTTGTGGCCGAGGTGGTGGGTGGAGCCAAATCTACGGCTAAGAAATCAAGCCTTAAACATCTCAGTCAACTCTGGGAGAAAGTGAGTATAGAACACAAGACATAAGTTGAGCTTAAATTGTCATTGTGTTTCAGCATGTAAAGCCCAATGATATAAGACACACTGTATGTGATATGTACACAGTCAAAAGTTTGGATACATCTTCCCATTCACCTGAATAAGAAAGTGTGTGCAAACTTTTGACTGCTACTGTATTCAACCCAAGTTTGATCCTAATTCGTGCACATAATAATAAATTAATTGCTGTAATGTAAAGTAATGACATCTTGTTGTTCTCACTAGAACTCTGGCCTGGTTGATCAATACATCAGCACTCTGTTGAGTCTGGACCAGAGCCCGAATACACTGGCCACGCTGGGTGTGTGTTTAGACTTCTGCACAGCCCAGAAAGACAAAGCTGCAATAGAGAAGTATAAGGTGAGTGTGTATGTTTTTTTTTTTTAGCTCATTAATGCATTTATATGTTATTTTGTGGCTTTACCATTATTATAACCTCATGTTTGCTTTGTTTTTTCCCTAGAGTGCCATGCTCGACCTGTACATCAAGTCAGTCCTTATGAGCAAGACGAAACCTCAACAGCACATTTTGGACAAAAGCGGCTCCCTGCTGCGTCACGTCTCCCACCCCGAGTTCAAGGAGCAGCTGCTGCCCACCCTGCAGAAGACCATGCTCCGCAGTCCTGAGAACGCCATGCAGAGTGAGATGCTGTTTAGTGTTTATATCATATTCACATTCGCCTGCTTAATGCTCACACCGTGGTTCTGATCTCTTGTCTTGTCTCAACAGCCGTTTCCTGCCTGGTGTCCACCGTGACTCTGGATCTCAGCCAGTACGCCATGGACATCGGAAAGGCCATCGCAAGTAAGACTTAAATGCACTCAGCTGTCACAAGGGAGCACTTCTCCACATATAAATAACAATGTCTGAGAAACACTACTCTAGTTTCTCTGTATCGAATTAACTGTTAACCGTGTGTGTTCCAGGCCAGCTGAAAGCCAACAACGCCCAGCTGATGGAGGAGGCGGTGCAGGCCATGCAGAACCTGGCCCAGCAGTGCAGCGACCCCACCGCCGTGCAGGACATCGTCACCCACCTCTTCAAGATCCTCGGAGGTAACGCGCTTCATTTCCTCCACTGCACACGCGATTGTTTTTTTAAATGACAAATATCGTAACGTGTAATATTTGCGGTCGCAGGCTCTGAGGGGAAGCTGACAGTCGTCGCCCAAAAAATGAGCGTGTTGTCAGGTGAGAGGGTTTGGATATATTTTAAATATGTAGTAATCTTTAAGATGGAATTGGAAACGGACACTTTTATACTAGATGATTCTCTTTATTGTAGGAATCGCCAGCTGCAGCCATCATGCCGTATCAGGAACCTCCAGCCAGACTCTCAGCTCTGCAGTCACTGTGATGTTCATCCCTTATTTACAGCAAGAAGGTATCATCACCGCAGATTGAATAACTTAATCATCTTTTAAGTTTGTGCCTTTTTGGTTTTAAATACTAACTTTTCCAACTTGTCCTTAGTTCACGAGGGCACCCTGGTGCACGCCGTGTCCGTTCTCTCCCAGTGGAGCAGCCGCCTCACTGTGGAAGTTCCCTCCGCTCTGCTGGACTGGTTAAAGAAGGCGTTCACCCTCAAGACCTCCACCTCCCTGGTTCGCCACGCCTACCTTCAGGCCATGCTGGGAGCTTTTAAAGGTCGGTCCAAGCTGTGTGTTGAATGTACATATCCTGATATACAGCTGAAATCAAACTAAAGTCACCTCATCGCCTCTTTTTGCCAATTTTTCAGGCGACACCACGGCCCAGGCCAAAGACCTCATGCCCCTGCTCCTCCAAACAGTGGAGAAAGCAGCGGCGCAGAACTCCCAGTACGCCCTGCTGTCAGAAGGCGTCGCAGCTTCCGTTCTCCTGAGTCGGCTGGCTCTGCTGGATGCGGTGCCAGGTGAGGCTTTAACATGTACTTTTTCTCAGAGAACTCTTTAAAGACAAGAATCGGAGGTGGTGATGAATTCTTTTTCATCTTTTTGTCACTACAGAAGCGAAATTCTCCAGCTTTTGGAACCTGGTGTTAGATGAGAAGAAGCCGCTGTTTACTACAGAGAAGTTTCTCTCCCAGGCCAATGAAGAAAGTGAGGACATTTTAACACATTTTATTATCATCAGCTTAAAGGCTCATGACTGATTTTTTTAAAAATGTGAAGATCTGAAAAATGACGGCTTGTTTGTGTCTCCAGCTCTGCTCACAGTGCTGCTGCTCTGTGAGAGGCTCTTCTTGGACCACTCCCACAGACTCAACGCCAGCAAATCACAGTGAGGCTCACCTTCTGTTTACCACTCAGACTTATCTAGTCAATTTCAACAATGCAAATACAAGCAGCTATTATTAATACAGACATCACAGCAAATAAAGCAGCAGTAGTAGCATCATAAATCACACACTTTTCATATTTAGTTTTTACTTTTAGCATTAACTGGATTCATTTTTTTGTACTTTATGGATATTGTATATTTAAGTACACATAAGAACACTACAGGATCAATACTGTTATTATCACATACATATAAATGATCCATAGATGAACCTCATTCAGTGACATAGAGCTGAAGTTAGTTATGTTTATACCCTGTGATTTGTAATACGTTTCAGCTATGTATTGACAATGTTTTATTTGTGCAGTAAAAAAAGCAGAACTTAATCATAGAATACTGCAGAGCTTTAATCATAAGTTATTTCATTAAGATGGTTTATAGTGTTATTTATTTGTTGTGATGTTTAAAATTTTATTCTACTTTATTTTGTTATTTTATTATTACTTTCATTCTTTTTTATCTTATGAATTTTATGTTTGTTTGTCTTTTTAATTTTTTTTTAACTTAACTAGCTTTTATTAAATTTCTCTTATTTCAATTCACTTTTATTTTGTCTTTTTGAACCTGGTTTTTACTCTTTTAATAACTTTAAAATAACCTTTTCTCCCATTCTTTTTAAAATTTTTGTTTAGATTTTTATTATAAATCTTAAAACTTTTGTTAAATTTTTTTCTCACATGCATTTTCTTTTAATTTAATTGTTCTTTTTAAAAAAAAATTCTTTCACCATTTTTGTCTCTGTTATCTTTGTTCTGTCTTGTTATCAGCTTGTCAATCAACCATGAAGCACTCTGAACTACGTGAACCTGTGTGAAAGGTGCTATATAAATAAAGTTTGATTGATTGATGGTTCATTTTGCCACATGTAGGATGTATCACCACGCCACAGTCGCGGTCCTGTTGTCTCGGAGCTGGCGTGTGAGGAAGCGAGCTCAGCAGACGGTCAGGAAGCTGCTCTCTTCTCTGGGTGGATCCAGCCTCGCCCACGGTCTGCTGGGAGAGCTGCGAGTGGTCATCAACAAACACAAAGTACAGACCCCATACCTTAATAACATGAAACCACATATATTAATCATGTGGAATATGCGGATGACTGTTTTGTTTTTGTATGTTGTCAGGTTTTGCCTCAGGAAGTCCTGGTGTCAGAGTCGGGCGAGCAGGGCGAGCTGGGCCGGAACTACATCCTTCCACGTGTCCTGCTGGATGCGCTGTGTGTCGTCTGCTCCTCCGCCAGCCAATGGGGCGACCCCGTCGAAGCAGAGAACTTAGCCATGGAGATCCTTATAGTCACTCATCATCCATCCATCGGTATGAGATTCAACCTGCTGCCTACTCGTTCACCACGATGACTCCTTGATGTCATTTTGATGCCTGGTTTAAAATAATGTGTGCGTGTGTGTGTGTGTCTCTTTCAGTTGAAGCTCGCCGTGGACTGTGGCCCATCCTGCTCTCCTCCATGAACATAAAAACAGAGGAGTTTATCGAAAAGAAATTGGAAGATATTCTGCCACATCTGCTGGAGGTCAACGCAGACAACCAGGTATCACACGCCTCCTTAAACTTACTGTATTTATGTACGATTTATATGGGTCAGAGACAAATGAGGGTTAAAAATATGTTTAAAAAATAGCTTTAAAAGCAGCATCAGGTTTGTTAAAATGTACATTTTGTATTTTTGTTGGTTTTATGTTATTTGAAATGACATTTGCAAGGCAAAGCAGCTTTATTTATATAGTGCATTGCATACACAGGGGCAATTCAATGTGATTTACATAAAAACCAAAAAATTAAACAGTAAAAATTGGAAACATTAAAACATATAATTCAAAGCAAGAAAACCCAATTATAATCAAAATAAAACAAAGTACAGAATAGAAAGAAAGAAAACAAAACAAAAAGCTAGACTAAAATACAGCATAACATATGAGAGTGCAGCATAAAATAATGATCTGCATTAAAAATTATTTAATTATTATTATTTTAATTTATGCACAATTTTTTCCAAAAGTAAGACTGAATGCTCTTGAAAATGTCAAATGGTGTAACCACGAAAGAATGATACATATTACATATTTTATCACCTAGAGTGTATTTAAGTGGACTTATACTAATAATGACCTGATCTCCATGATTCCCCAGATTAAATGTAATATTTAGAACAATTGTATTCCATTACCTTTATTTAATATAAAAGTTATAATGTAAGATCATGCCAAACTAGTGGATATGATGTTTTATTTAGAATTTACTGTTTTTTATGGTTACACCACTTAGACATTTTTTGCCATAATCCTCTAATATATTCTGTCAATATGAATTAAAAGCAGACATTTTTAGCTGGGTCCACAAAAAGAATGTTTGCAAGTTATTCATACGTTTATTTTCATATTTGAACCCCTTTTTAAATTTGTCGAAACCACATGGACAAAAAAAGCCGTCATTGACCCATTTATAATGTTGGGGAGAAACTGAGGTTGTTTAGAGGATAAATGAACAATGAAAGAAGTGAAATTTAAATTACACATAGGATATTGGTTATAAGCTCTTAATGTGTTTTTAAATGACACCCTGATGTTTAGTGGTCTCGTGTTTCTCCTCAGGCGGTGAAAAATGCCGTGGGTGCTCTATCCAGCCTCTCCCCAAACAAGCTGTTACCGCGGGTTATCAACCACGTGATGGAGGGGCTCTCCCGACCCGCTCTGCTTCACGTTACCAGGGAAGAGTACGCCATCATGCTCACACCTGAGGGAGAACTGTACGACAACAGCGTCTTTCAGAGGTACAACAGTTAACCTGAACTCAACAGAAATCTGCATCATTTTTCTGTCATCTCTCTGGCATTCATTCACTCCTCTCTTCCCTCTCTACACTCCAGCGCCCAGAAGGAAAGCACCAAGAAGGTCAACATGAAGAGAGAGAACAAGGCCTACTCCTACAAGGAGCAGATCATTGAACTGGAGTTACAGGAGGTAGTTTGAAGTTCTTATAAGCAACTTTTTTTACTGGTGTTAATGTCTGGATGATATTTTAAATGGTTTTATTTGCTTTGATGGTGCAGGAGATGAAAAGGAAGAAAGGAATCAAGGATGAAGTGCAGCTGACCAGTAAGCAGAAGGAAATGATGCAGGCCCAGCTGGAGAAGGAGTCGTCTGTACGCAGGAGACTTCAAGGGGTATGAAAGCAAAGTTATTAACATGCTATTTCTAAAACAGAGTGCTGCAGTGTGACATTCTTCATTTCTCCTCTTCTTCTTGCTCTCCTCAGCTGGATATGGAGTTGCAGAGTGTGCTGGGTCTCCTGGAAGCCACTCTGATAGAGGGACCGCCTCAGATCACCTGGGAGCTCCCCTCCGTCCTCCAGGTCCTAATGCCTCTGCTGAATTCCCCTCTGGCCGCTCCACGTATCCAGCAGGTCTTCTTGGACATCGGAGTCTGCCTCATGCCCCCACAGCTCCAGCATCTGGGTACACCACCTCTCTTTGTATTGTATTCTAGTGACGGACACAGCTTTGGCCCAGCAGCAACATTTAATATTATTATTTTTTTTATTTCTCTACAGCTGTGCTTGTAGGACACGTGACTTTAAGGTTGCTGAAGCCAGAGTGCGACCTGGACGAGGCCTGGGGACAGGAAGACCTGGACACAGCAACCAACCGCACTGTGTTACTGCTGCACAACTACACTGTCCCTCAGAGAGAGGGCAAGGCAGGTCAGTCAAAGCTTACAGTGGTTTTGGACACTCACAATCAACCTAACACATAGAAAGATCTGCTTTCTTTTTATAAAAATACGGACAATTTCTTGCAAGTAATGAGTTAAGACAAAAATCATAAGAAAAGTTCAAGTAGGGGAATCAGATAAGTCAATAAGTCCCATATCAGATGTGGACATTTCTTTATAAACTAGAACAGGGGTGTCAAACATACAGCCGGCAATTTTTTGATTGAAGAAAAGTCATTCCAATTTTTCTGCTGCTACAGACGTTTTTTCCCCCACCTTGAAATAAATACAATCATCTGAACAAACAATACATGCATATATTATTACTATATATATATATTCATTCATATTGGGGTCATTTATTTAAAACATTAATCTTTTGAACATTGTAGAAAATGTTGTCAATCAGCAGCTTCTGTGCAAAATAATCTGAAAAAAACAAACCAAACATAATATTGTTAAAATTGCACTGGTTTATTATAGTATAGTTAATATATATACATTCTATATTATTTTCAGGTTATTATGCAGTGGTTTTACTGGTCTAGCCCACTTGAGATCTAACTGGGCTGGGCCCCTTAACGAAAATGAGTTTGACACCCCTGACCTAGAAGAAGAACAAGACTATAGAACAATATTATCTATAATGGAAATATTGAGTCAAATATTCCAAAAAATATTAATTCAATATTTCAAATGAAAACTTTCAAGTAAATAGTCAGTTACACAACATCTAGCTAATATTTAATAGAGTTATGGTTAGAAATAAGATGCATTAGGATATACTGCTGTGAAGGAGCTGCAGCTATTTGTCATTGAGTGTGTAACAGGTCCTAGTTATAGTGAACAACCAAGATAAGACATCTGACTCATTTCCACCACTCTAACTACTTACTTTCTTTTTTTTCTCCAGATGCGGCTCCGCTGTCTGCGCCGGCGTTCTCCGTCTGCTTCCCTCTCCTCAACGCCATGCTCAGGGAGTCTTCAGGCGGCACCGAGGAGACGGAGACCATAATGACCAGATCTTTGCAAATCATCAACGAACATTGTCAGCTGCGGGCTAAGACGGATGACGGCATTACTATAGATGAGGTACAGATGAACTTTGCATCGCCTTTATTTTCTTTTGTCTTGTGCTGAAAGACGATTAGAGAATAATAACTGCCATGCTGCAGCAGTTATGTATGCAGTCAGCTACGTAACTGTCTTTGTCTTTGAGCTCCTTGTTTACAGCTATTACACAGAGTTGTTGCGCTATAAAAATAAATGGCATAGAAAATGAAAGAGGTTTATAGGACGGTGCTGTAATAGATTTATGTTTTCTATTTTTCAGACCGGCCCAGAACTGCTGCCACGTGTCTCCATGCTGCTGCTACTGACCAGAATCATCTCCACTGCTGCCCCGAGACTCCAGGTACACAAGAGAGTTATCAGACTTTCACTTTACTTTATCTTGTTGATGGACTTATTTATCTTCCAGATTTCATCCTGACTATTTAACATCGTAATGATAAAGCAATGCTGTCTATACAATATGTATCCATACATACATACACTTAATATGTTCTACAGACAAGCCTCTAAATACACACTGTACATTACCTGTCCAGCACTAAATGGCAAAGATAGGACTACCCAGTGAACATAGTGGAGCATTTAGCAGCTACAGATATTTCCCTCTAGAGTTGGAAAAAAATCAAAAACAGAGATAAAAGGAGAGAGAATATGTGATTTACAGGTGCCATGTTGCCAGAAACACAACTCCAAATGAATCATAATGTTGCTCCATGTCTGTCGGATGTGTAAATAGGCCACACATTTTGCAATATCAACTTAAAAGGTAATATAATTGTCAATGTTGTGTTCAAGTGACAATGAAATCAGTAGTTGTAGATCTTAATAAGAGATGTGTTGTTGCTTTTCGCTGTGATTTGAGGCTTTCTCTGCTCTGTGTTTCAGGTGTTGGCGGCTCAGTGTCTGACTGCGCTGTGTGCCAGTGCCGGAGGAGGCGAAGGCTGCACTGTGGCAGAGCAGTCAGAAATAGACGTCCTGCTCGAAGCCCTACTCTCACCCTGCTTCTCTGTCCGTGACGCTGCTCTCAGGGTGAGCTTCAGATCAGTTCACTTTAATACGTGTTTAAGACAGCCAATCACCAGGAATAGGTTTATTACAGACAGAAAAGTTACCACATTAAAATAAACCGAAAAAAGGAATTTTCAATCATGATATTAATATATCTATCAGTAACTCTGGTTGAATAAGAAATGTGCAACTATTAACACTGAATATCTCTGTGCATAGGGTTTGTTGGAGATGGAGTTTGCCCTGCCTACAGACAGCACAGAGTCCAGCGGACTGAGTTTGCTGCGCAGGCTTTGGGTCGCCAGGTTTGATGTTGAGGAAGAGGGACGAGTCTTGGCTGAGAGGTACGTATTTTGGGATTTTCTGACTTTTCTGTGGCTCCTTTTGTCTTCTACTTGAGTGCTCATTTTGTACTATGGATTAGGGTTAGTCACTGATAGTCATGTTTAAAAAAAAAAAAAAAAAATAGCAGCTGAGCTAAATTCTTGTCTTCTCCCTCATCCTCAGGCTCTGGGAGTCTCTGGATCTGGAGCTTGTCCCTGAACTCTGCTCGCTGCTGATCGGAGACGTCACCCATCACGAGGAGGCCGTCCGCACTGCTGCGGCCGACGCTCTATCCAGCGCCGTGTCCCAGTACAAAGACCAGTCTGCCACAGTGCTCGGCCAGCTCACTGAGCTCTACCACCAGAAACTTTATGTAAGACCTCGCTCCGTGTCAACCTGTGAATACTTTATTAATGGATGGATTTGTGTTTGATGACCAAAGAATGATTTCATTTTTTTTTTCTTTTTCAAATTTAAAGAGACCACCTCCTGTGCTGGATGCCCTGGGTAGAGTCATTTCTGAAGCTCCACCTGACCAATGGGAGGCCAGGTAAGAAAGACCAGCAGCACTGTTAAATCCATTGATCCAGGGAGTTTGCTTTAGCAGTTATTTGTCAGATATCGCCATGAACGCTCATCCAGGATTACTAGAAAATCAAAAAAATCTTGTAAATAACATGTTTACATTCCTTTTTGTGCACTGAGCTCTTCTGTTCCACATTTCCATCAGGTGTGGAATTGCTCTGTCTCTGAACAAGTTGTCCCAGTACCTGGAAGAATCTCAGGTCACCCCTCTCTTCCTCTTCTTTGTCCCCGACGCTCTGAACGACCGTCACACCGAGGTGCGGCGCTGCATGTTGGACGCTGCCCTCTCAGGTCTCAACACACATGGAAAGGTAAAAGCTCACCGCTAGCTTTTCACTGTGTAAATACACCGATACATTTCAGATATGTACTTTGTATCTTTTCTAATATACATCTTTATTCATACAGGACAACGTGAGCTCCCTGCTGCCAGTGTTTGAGGAGTTTCTGAAGGACGCCCCCCAGGACGCCAGCTACGACTCTGTCCGTCAGAGCGTGGTCATTCTCATGGGCTCTCTGGCCAAACATCTGGACAAAAACGACCCCAAGGTCAAACCCATTGTGGCCAAGTTGATCACTGCACTCTCTACACCTTCACAGCAGGTAAAGTAACCAATCCTACTTGTCTTCTTCACACCAGCTCTAAAAATGCTTAAAAACGATGATCGTAATAGATTCAAAAACGAAAAACATACTGTACAATACATCATCTCATGTGGTTTGTCATCCTTCACACAGGTCCAGGAGTCTGTGGCCAGCTGTTTGCCTCCATTAGTACCCGCCATCAAGGAAGACGCTGCAGGAATTGTAAGGAACCTGCTGCAGCTGCTGCTGGAGAGCGACAAGTACGCAGAGAGGAAAGGAGCGGCGTACGGATTGGCCGGCCTGGTCAAAGGTCTCGGGATCCTGGCGCTCAAACAGCAGGACATCATGGCCACGCTGACCGACGCCATCCAGGATAAGAAGAACTTCAGACGGAGGGAAGGTCAGTCGTCAGTTTGGTTTTTGTATCAGTTCACACCTGATTTTGCAGATATTACGTACGTCAGACTACATTGTCTTAAATGTATCGTCCACCAGATGGCGCCATCTGGTGGACGAAGACTTCAGCAACATGAAGAACTTGCTTTTCTCTGTTACAGGGTCACTGTTTGCCTTCGAGATGCTGTGTAACATGTTGGGGAAGCTGTTTGAGCCGTACGTGGTCCACGTGCTGCCACACCTCCTGCTCTGCTTCGGAGACGGAAACCAATACGTCAGAGAGGTGAGCGGGCACATCCCATCCTCCTGGCAAATTGTCTACACTAAATTAGGAACCTTTCTGCACCATCCAGTTTAAAATATAGCATCTCAATCAGTCGGGGAACTTGTGTGAAAACTGTTTGTGACCCTTTCCTTCCTCCTCCACCAGGCTGCAGATGATTGTGCCAAGGCTGTGATGAGGAACCTGAGCGCCCACGGTGTGAAGCTGGTCCTCCCCTCTCTGCTGGTGGCCCTGGAGGAGGAGTCCTGGAGGACTAAAGCAGGTAAGCAGCACCTACAAGAGCAGGGAATATATTAATAGGATAGCAAATTATTTCATCTTGTCAGGCAGAGACAGACAAATATTGCTGCCTTGTTGATTGTGATAATAGTTATGAAGAACTCAGTAATGAATTTTATATGAATGATGGCAGTACAGTCAGTTGTCACAGTAGATTCTCATGAGTCACTCTCCTCTTTTTCTTCCAGGCTCGGTGGAGTTGCTTGGAGCCATGGCTTTCTGTGCACCCAAGCAGTTATCCTCCTGTCTGCCCAGCATCGTGCCCAAGCTGACAGAGGTGCTGACCGACTCCCACGTGAAGGTGCAGAAGGCCGGCCAGCAGGCCCTCCGACTAATCGGCTCCGTCATCCGTAACCCTGAAATTCTTGGTAAGAGTCGTGAGAATCAGAGTTGCTGCCACAGGAGTTTTGTGTGCCAAGATGGCTTTCAAAACATACACTTTTTTCTGTATGTTGAGATTATTTTAGGGTGTTTTTGTGTCCATTTCAAATTGTTACAGGGTTAGTTTTAGAATATTCAAAACATATTTTTATTGGGTTACTCAGTTATAGTTTAGCACTGCCGGTAATAATCCAGAATGTGACAGAAGAGAATGAACATTTTGTTTAATTTATTTCAACACATTATAACATCAAACAACTTAGGAATTAGTGACAGACTGAGCTGAAAAATGCCCCAAGAGAGATGGGATCAGTGGTGTGTACAGAGCTGCTGAAGCTCCACCTAGTGGCCATTCTGAGAAAGTACCAAACTCACAATCAAACTGCATGTTTTCTGTGACGCCACAATAAAAACAAAATAACAAAATAAGGTCAAAATAATAGTTAGTAATTTAGTGAGAAACTACCAGAAAATGTTCTAAAAAATGCCAGATTCTTTTTTGGAGTTACTGTTTCCTCACTGATGTTTGGTGAACTTGTAAGTAAATAAATAAATGCTAACGTCGTCGTTCCTTTCCTCAGCCATTACCCCCATCCTGCTGGACGCTCTCACCGATCCCTCCAAGAGGACTCAGACCTGCCTGCAGACGCTGCTGGACACCAAATTCGTCCACTTCATCGACGCTCCCTCTCTGGCTCTGATCATGCCCATCGTGCAGAGAGCCTTCCAGGACCGCTCCACAGACACTCGCAAGATGGCCGCTCAGATTATCGGCAACATGTACTCCCTCACTGACCAGAAGGTACACAATGCTAAAATCTCACAACGACCATCAAACCAGTGTTTTCTGTGAGCTTGAATTTTTTGGTTATGATAATCATATGTGTTGTGTTTATAGGATCTGTCACCCTACCTGCCCAGCGTCATTCCTGGACTGAAGGCCTCTCTGCTGGATCCAGTGCCTGAGGTGTGTTTAGTGTGTGTTTAGAACAGAGCCACTCTAATATGCACTATATGTATGTGAAGCTGATACCAATGCTGCTCCTCTCCTTCTCCTCTCCAGGTGCGTACAGTCTCAGCTAAAGCCCTGGGCGCCATGGTGAAGGGAATGGGCGAATCCTGCTTCGACGACCTGCTGCCGTGGCTCATGGAGACTCTGGCCTCCGAGCAGAGCTCCGTGGATCGCTCCGGAGCTGCTCAAGGTGGGTGTCGTCACTCAGTCAATGTATTGTTCCTAAATATAATCATTCAAAAGTCATTAATGGATACCTGTGTCGGCGTCTTCAGGTCTGGCCGAGGTGATGGCCGGACTGGGAGTGGAGAAGCTGGACAAGCTGATGCCAGATGTGGTGCAGACAGCCAGCAAGGTGGACATCGCTTCTCATGTCAGAGACGGTTACATCATGATGTTCATCTACCTGCCCCTCACCTTCGGAGACAGGTTTACTCCCTATGTTGGGCCCATTATCCCCTGCATTCTCAAGGTATTCATCCATCTCTGTTGTGATGGAAATGTTTTATTTGTTTATCTGGAAGTGTCTATAGGAAGTTCAAGAGTGGTATAAGCGTGTATTTTAAATCCATATTTTAAAACTTTTAATTATCTTAATTGTTGTTGGTAGAATACATTGAAGACAAGCTAAATATAGTCTGTAAAGGTTATCTTTGACATTTTATTATTATTATTTTTTTTAATAATTTAGATTTTTATTTGTAGTCAGATGTTTTACAATACAATTACAAATGTTTTAATTCATGCCAATGTTTACAGTTTACATCACAGCACCAACAGTTGACTAAGGGATGTTAACAAACAGACAGGCAAAGAAAAATAATTAAGTAAAGAAATGAAAATAAATAAGACATTTTAAAAATATAAGTAAATAAAAAAGCCTACATAAAGAAAACATAGACCCAAAGTAGATGGCAGCTTTAAATCAATTTCCATCAATCTTGGATATTTTCATGTTTTGTGGTTTTATAATATTGAATCACATGGATATATTTAAGATATTTGGACACTGATCAAGAGAAGACAAACAGTCAAAATATTGAATGGAGATCAGCTGTGTGAAAGTTTAGTTTAAATACATGTTTATCTGGAAGCTGGCTTCCAGTTTAAGTACTTACTGTGCGTCATTCAGCACATGTCACTCACTCTCTCTCTGTCTCTGTTTCATCTACCAGGCTCTGGCTGATGAGAATGAATATGTGAGAGACACAGCACTGCGAGCCGGGCAGCGCATCATCAGCATGTACGCCGAGACCGCCATCCAACTGCTGCTCCCTGAGCTGGAGCAGGGCCTGTTTGATGACCTGTGGAGAATCAGGTAAGACTCATACACACAGTCATTTTGTTAGAGGCTGAATAAATGTTACATCGACTGAACTGTGCGTCCTTGTTGTTGTTGCTTTGCAGGTTCAGCTCTGTGCAGCTGCTCGGAGATCTGCTGTTCCACATCTCCGGAGTGACAGGAAAGATGACCACGGAAACAGCGTCTGAGGATGACAACTTTGGAACTGCCCAATCCAATAAAGTATGAACACATTCCTCTTCTACTCAGCCATCCAGTTAATTAAAGGAATTCTTTTTGTTCTTTATTTCCACTTAACTTTGCCATCATAGCATTACTGAGCTCTGGGCTTTTCCCTCCTCAGGCTATTATTTCGGCTCTGGGTGGTGAGAGACGTAACCGCGTCCTCTCCGGCCTCTACATGGGTCGTTCAGACACCCAGCTGGTGGTTCGACAGGCATCCCTCCACGTGTGGAAGATCGTGGTGTCCAACACTCCCCGAACCCTTAGAGAGATCCTCCCAACCCTGTTCACCCTGCTGCTGGGATTCTTAGCTTCCACCTGTCCCGACAAGAGAACGGTAAGGCTCCTTTTCACTTCATAACTCATTCAATTGAGTTTTTTACATTTTCTGTGAAAGCACCTGCACCTTCCTGCACTGACACTGTATGTTGATGTATTTTCAGATTGCTGCTAGGACACTGGGCGATCTGGTGAGGAAGCTGGGAGAGAAAATCCTCCCAGAGATCATTCCCATCCTGGAGGAGGGGCTGCGCTCCGACAAGAGCGATGAGAGGCAGGGAGTCTGCATCGGCCTCAGTGAGATCATGAAGTCCACCAGCAAAGATGCGGTCAGTCTTACAGATGCTGGGACACACACATTTCTCTGCCAGTTTAAAAGCATGCAGGAGAGACGCCACAAACATGACAGACACAGTTAATGGTTAAAGGGGCACTCCACTGATTGAAAATGGTTATAAAATCCTGTGTGGCTCTGGAGGAGCTTTGTCGAGTCTGGAAAAGAACGATGATGTCATCATCAGTGCTATCGTTGTGATTACAAAAAGCCTGTGGCACAAACTTAGCTTGTGTTCTTTGAAAGATGTGGGTGTGTACCAGACAGAATGGGCCTAATGACAAAAAGGTGTCAAGTAGCATCAAGCAAAGATGTGTTGAGCTTTGATCTTTATCATGAGCTAAAAGTCAAAATATCTCAGCTGCTTTGACCTTTCTTTTTAAAGTCCCCTAACTTTACAGAGGTGTAACACTAAGTTACTCAAGTAAACTTTTAAATTACACTGTTTGCACCTCTCACATTATTTTTTTGAAATATGATTTTTCATCCAGATCTTTGGATTATAGATTTATCAGATTTTTACTAGTTTCTGATTTTCAAAATAAAAGCAAAGAGCTTTTTCAAAAAATAAAAAACAAATTATTATCCCAACTTGTGTTTCATATTAAAAATTAATCCTTTTTAACTAGTTTTTTTTTCTATCCTGTTGTTCAGGAAGTATAGCAAGTGTGACATTGACATTAAAAACTTGCTCTTAATGGCCAGCAACCTGAACGGAAGCTCAGCTGCTGTGTGTTAATGAGAGGCGGTGTGAAAATGCTTTTTCATTTCAGAATCCAAAACAAACAGACACAATAAGTGTGTAGGTGTTTAACTTTTTAAGAGTATGAGTCACGACGCCTGATTTGACCTGCTGGTGTTTCCACTGTAGGTGCTGGTCTTCTCCGAGTCCCTGGTCCCCACGGTGAGGAAGGCTCTCTGCGACCCTCTGGAGGAGGTCAGAGAGGCCGCGGCCAAAACCTTCGAGCAGCTCCACGCCACCATCGGTCACCAGGCGCTGGACGACATCCTGCCGACCCTGCTCAAACAGCTGGTGAGGGAGCGAGGACAAAGACACTCAGCAGACAGTTAATGTTAGAATTGTAATGAGCAATGAATAATAAATCAAATATCTTTTGCAGGATGATGAGGAGACAGCAGAGTTTGCTTTGGATGGTCTGAAGCAAGTCATGGCTGTGAAGAGTCGCTCCGTGCTGCCTTACTTGGTTCCAAAGGTGAAATTTCAGTCAGGTTTTCCTTCTTGAGGCTTTAATATTGCGTCAGGCTGACTAAAACAAACGTTCTCTCCGATTTCACCAGCTGACTGCTCCTCCTGTGAACACCCGTGTGCTGGCCTTCCTGTCCGCCGTGGCCGGAGACGCTCTGACGCGTCACCTCGGAGTCATCCTTCCCGCCCTGCTCTCCTCCCTCAAAGGAAAGCTGGGAACAGAGGATGAAGCGCAGGTAACACCAGCATCCACCGGCCATAATGACTACTGCTGCTGTGGAGTTTAAGCCTTATATCATATATTTTGTGATATTGCTCTTCAGGAGCTGTGCAGCTGTCAGACAGTGATCCTCTCCGTGGAAGACGAAGTGGGCCAGCGCATCATCATCGAGGACCTGCTGGAGGCCACGCGAGGCAGCGACCCCGGCCTCAGACAGGCCGCCGCCACCATCCTCAACGCCTACTTCGCCCGCACTCGTCTGGACTACAGCGCCCACACGCGCACCCTGCTCTCAGGCCTCATCCGCCTCCTCAACGACTCCAACACGGATGTCCTGACTCAGACCTGGGACACCATCAACTCCATCACCAAGGTACGCTGAATGACACAGCACAGATTATACTTCTTTTTTTAATCAAAAGGCAAACGTGGGCTCAAGGTTCTGTTTTTGTTCTTGTATAGAAACTGGATGCAAGCAGCCAGCTGGCTTTGATCGACGACCTGCATCGAGACATCAAATCAGTAGCTGCAGATGTGAAGGGTCAACACCTGCCTGGTTTCTGTCTGCCCAAGAAGGTAAGAAGGCTCCTCACAGCATGATGGTTTCACTCCTTTCACTCCTTGCTTTAGACAAGTTCCTTTGCTCTTCCTGGCTTGTAAAAATGCTGAACAAGAATCTGGTTCCCACGTGTCACATGTCACTGTAATTGTGTCCACCACACTAACAGAAAACCACACTTCCTCATTTAACTGATGGCATCAACCAGCAGAAACCAATCACATTTGTCCGTTCAACCCCTGCAACAGAACGTTAGACCACAGAGAGCTGTTTGCTTTGCTATCTCAAAGTGACCACTCACACTTTCCACTCTGCATTAGTGCTGCAACTTTACAGTGGAGTAATTGATTAGTCAACTGACAGCACTTTAAAGCATTTGTTAGATATTTTTGGCAGTATAATTATTTGCTTTCTTGCTGAGAGTTAGATGAGAAGATCTATATTAATCTCATGTCAGTACACTTATTTTGAAGCTACAGTCAGTAGCTCGTTAGAAACATTTCAAACTATTCCTTTAATCAACAACTAGTCAATGAATTTATGATTAAAAAATGATGTGGTCCCTTAAATGTGAGGATTTGCTGTAGAGTTTTGGTTGGTTGGTTGTAATAAAAAGCAATTTGAAGCAGCAACCTGAGCCCCGACCAATCATTTCTCATTATTTTCTTCCTCATTGTTTCCACAGGGTGTCGTTTGTATCCTGCCTGTCCTGAGAGAGGGTGTCCTAACCGGTAGTCCTGAGCAGAAAGAAGAGGCAGCCAAAGCTCTGGGAGGCGTCATCAAACTGACCTCCCCCGAAGCCCTGCGGCCCTCCGTCGTCAACATCACCGGACCGCTCATTCGTATCTTGGGCGACCGCTTCGCCTGGACGGTGAAGACGGCTCTGCTGGAGACTCTCACCCTGCTGCTGGCAAAGGTCTGTTATCTGTAGCTCCCCCCGCAGGACACGTAAATGTCCAAGTACTGTTGAAAGCACCATCATTTCTCCCTAAGTCACCTTGTCTCTAACCTCTGGATTCCCCCCCTCAGGTGGGCATCGCTCTGAAGCCCTTCCTGCCACAGCTGCAGACCACCTTCCTGAAGGCCCTGCAGGACTCTAGCCGCGGTGTGAGGCTGAGGGCCGCTGAGGCTCTGGGCCAGCTGGTTTCTATCCACACCAAGGTCGACCCACTCTTCACCGAGCAGCTCTCTTCTATCCGCAATGCTGAGGACTCAGGAGTCAGGTAGGCACTGATACTGAAATGTACATGTAGAAGACACTGGAATGAACTGCATAGACCCCATAATACACTACATATAAGATCATTGGCCCTTCTTTGTCATATTTTAGAACATTTCCAGTGATGTACAGAAATTGATGAATCTAATTTTAAACATTTTGCTGTGAATTTTACACATATCAGAACCAGTGGTCTGAAAGGTGTCAGTGAAGTAAGCATGTGTCAACTCATATGACTCAAAAAAGTCATAGATATTGGTAGCACAATGCTAACGTGCAGGTTTTTTATTTGCCACTGGGGGGGCAGCACAATAACCTTTAAACACACTGACATATCATCATCATATAAAGTTTTTATGGCGAACATATAAGCAAACATTTGCCTATTTACACTTCCGTAGTTAAATATTTAGTCTCCTGCCTCTTGTTTTTTGTTCTCACCAACTAATGAGGGGAAAACCTGGTTCACTGCTTAATGTTTCAGTATGCTCACCAGCTAGGCTAGTCGCTAATCGTGTGTACAATTGGTTTATCAGAGCATTTAAGTTGCAAACAGCTTCCTCCTGCTTCTTGAAATAAGGTCAATGAGAGCGGTGAAGGTCAACCAAAGCAGCGTACAAGTCAGGCCTGTAAAACCACAAAGCTGACCTGAAATACACTAAAGTGCTCCTTTCAGTGTTGAGGGGAAGTTGAGAGAATATTTGTCACTGCAAGCAACGACTTCCACATTATGCACCGTCATCTGAACTGTAATTACTATTGATTAGTGCGGTTTTAAAAGGAAATCTGAGTGGTTACAGCCAAAGAGAAACACACCCTTAGAATAACATACCAAACCGCCCTTTAAGAATGTGTGGTTTGACATTTGTCCAAACAAATGCTAATAACAAGAGGCTGATATTATTAGCCAATACATCACAGACATATCTGTATCAGCATATATGTTGGCAATTTTCTAAAGATGTCACAGAGATTCTTATTATAAATTCAGATTGATTTACATTTTGGAAAAAGCTGTTGACCAAACATGGACATTTTTTGGAACACTTTAAGGACACGCCTTTAATGTGGACTTACAATTAATTATTAATGAACTTTAAAAAATTGATCATCTACTATTGCACTGTATCGTTAAAACACTCATAAACTAAAAGAACTGAAATCAACCATTTTTTTCTATTATTATTATTATTATTATTATTATTATGAACTCTCTCATGCTTGTGTTGTGCACTTCTCCCCTCTCACAGGGAGACCATGCTTCAAGCCTTAAGGTTCGTCATCCAGGGGGCCGGGTCAAAGGTGGATCCAGCCATCCGCAAGAACATCACCACCACATTACTAAGCATGCTGGGACATGATGAGGTATGACAGGGGGAGCAGATGTCTCGCAGCTTCAAGTAGAGCTGAAGGGTTTTTGTTTTTTTTAAAGTGGCGCCACGCCTGGTTTTCAAGCCCAGGGGGGCCATAATAGCTACCGAGTACTTAAACAACACAATGATACATTCACAATATAATAAACAGTAAAAAATAAAATAAAAAGTATTAACTTCCAAGTAGTGAGACAGGCTTTCACAGTAAGCTGCTCAGTGGTGAAGTTTCCTCTCTGATCACAGTAGAAAAACGGAAGCGAGCACAGAGGATGTGGTTTGCTTAAATAGGTGGTTTTTGAGCCTCCGTGTCGGTTTCGGAGAAGAAATGACATTGTCAACCTGTTTCTGTCTGGCTTTGCGTGTCTGTCTGTGTGTGTGCGTGTGTGTGTGCGTGTGCACGTAGGATGCGACTCGAATGGCTTCAGCCGGCTGCATTGGTGAGATGTGTGCCTTCCTGTCGGAGGAGGAGCTGAGGAGTGTGTTACTTCAGCATGTCTTAGGTTTGTATTTACACGCAAAGCTACTGTCACTGTCATCTTCTCAATTCAGCTGGTTATATATGTGTAGAATTTCAGATTTGCATACATTTTTTTTTTCCAGTTAGAAAATACATCTGATTTACAGACTGAAATGAGTGTTATTTCACTTTAAAGATGTGTATTGATCATTCCTCAAAATATATATGTCCAAGATAACTGTCTGTGTGTATTTTTCATTCATTTTCTGCTACTCCCTGTGCATCAGCAGCATAATATAACATCATTTTCTTCCCTCATCTTAGCCGACGTGTCTGGTGTGGATTGGATGGTGCGTCACGGACGTAGCTTGGCCTTGGCCATAGCCGTCAAGTGCGCACCTGAGAAGCTGTGCGCAAAGGAATACTGTGAAAATGTGACTGAGACTATTTTAACCAACGCCACTGCTGACAGGGTGAGGAGAAAGTGTGTGTGCGGTTACTGTTGCTACAGTGTGAATATCCTGTTTGAAGCCACTCCTGTTTAATGCTTTTGAATAAATTTAACAAACGAGCTACAACTTTTATTTTGGTGAGCTTTAACCATCCCCTCACTGCCATAGGTCATTCAAACAATAAGAGCTGCAGACTGTACAGATTAATACACTCTTCAATGTGAGATTCACATAATTCCAAAATAAAGTGATTCATATTTGCACATATTGTACTTATTGTGATTCTGCTTCTCTTCTCCAGATTCCCATCGCGACCAGTGGCATTAGAGGGATGGGCTTCCTGATGAGGCATCATCTGAGAACAGAGGGAGCCAACAGTGTTTCCCAGCGCATCATAACACAGTTTGTGAAGGTAAAGCAGAAACAGTTTCATTCAGCTGATGATCACTAGCTGTTTACTTCCCTTTTGCTCTATTTGCACATGTGAGGAAGTGAGGGCCCTAAAGTCACAAAAGATTCTTTATCTATTCTCTGTGCTTTGAGCTGGAAATGAAAGAGTTAAATTGAACTTAATTAGGGTGATTTAGGTTTAGGGTTTGTACAGAGTTTAGAATTCACTTATTTTTATCATCACTTGTTTCTTTTTATGATCACAGGCGAGCTGAAGCCCGCCCCACAACACATGCTCTCTGTGTGAAAAGAAACTGAAGCTGCACTGATCAATATTTTACACATTAAAAAAAAGGGGTCAAATCACTACGTGTAATGTGAAGAGAGAGAATTAACACCCTTACCGAGCAGTTCCCCCTACGCTTTAAAGTGTTTTAACAGCTTTCAGCTTGTTTCAGTTTTAAACTATGAACTTTGTTTGGGTTCACTCTCACTGCACTCTTTTGCAGCAATAAACACTCTGTATGCTACCTGCCCAGCACATAACAGCAGACAGACAGCTAGCTGCTGATCATTGCCAGACGGATACTAGATTTTTTATTTAGTGGAGTAAAAACATTCTGATATCAATATATGAGCTGATAATTGTGCATATACACAGAATAATATACATAAACACACATTTTTTGCAATGATCCCTCAAATTGGTTACCTGTTATAAAGGTATGTAATAGAGGCATGATATTTTACAGTTTAACAATGAAGTTTTATTGTATAAAATTACAAAAATGCACTGAAATGGTAAACTACACAGAAATATAGTCATTATAAATTTCTATGAATAAAAAAAACAAAAAAGTACACAACTTGTATTTAGAAAAAGGATCAAATATACACAAAGTTCTATGATAAGCCAACATCCAAAAATATTAGCTGACCAATATATCATATAGGCTCTAGATCATAGTGCAGCTAAAGAGCCAAATATATCTGTGTCTGTTGCATGTGTAAATAAACAGCTGATTGTCAACATGTTCTATGCTTTATAAGGTGATATTAAGTCAGTGTTAACGCTGCTTTAAAAAATAGTGTTATTAGGATTAAAAGCTTAAAGGCACAAAGGACAAACAGTACTTGTAATTGTACTAAGAGGTTATTTAAAGACAGATGTGTCAGATGTGTGACAGATGTCATAGGTTGAGGTTTGAGGTCTTGGGTTGATAATTCTAATAGTAACTTGAGTGTAAAATACTTTGATTGATGGGATTCAGCTCCAGTTGTCTACGCTATGTCTAGTCCATTCAAGTCTAAAGGAATCTGTTTTTTGTCTTTTCGAAATCACAGAAATTTGAGTCAAACATCAGTCATAATTCATCAATTCAACAAAGCATACACATCCAGTTATATGCTAAAATCTCATGCCCAGTGATGATATCACAGATCAGATATCAGGTGGATGTAGTTAAAGTCATCAGGCTGTAACAGTGTGTATAGGAAGATGAAGACGATGATGAGCACCTGTTTCAACACTGCACAGTAGATTGGAGGTCTTGTGTTGTGACGCATGATGTCCGTGTGACCCCCTCCCTCCCTCCCTCCCTCACAGTGTCTTCAGAACCAGTCCAGCGACATCAGACTGGTATCAGTGCGGGTGTTGTGGTGGGTGTTCAAAGACCCAGCTACGCCCAGCATGGAGGCCGTTCACATCAAGCCGCTGCTGAAGAGTCTGCTGGACAACACCAAGGACAAGAACACCAGCGTCAGAGCCCAGAGCGAACACACCATCGTCAACCTGCTCCAACTGCGCCAGGGAGAGGAAACCATGCAGGTCAGACTACGAGCTGTCTGTAGTGTCAGTTACAGATTCAGATGAAGCATTCAGGAAAACACTGTTCTGATTTTCTGGTTTTATCTCTCTCCGCTATTCAGACCGTCACTGCCATCCTGGACTCCGCAAGTAATGACCTGCTGTCAGAGTGTCACCGTCGGTCTCTGAAGAAAATCGCCAGCATGCAGGACTCCAATGAAGAAGTAGATGACACCATCCTAACGTGATGGAGCAGGGACTGAGTCATGAAAATAACCTCTGCGGAAAATCAGCAGAAGATTGACTTACGTGTTATACAAATCTCCGCTGTATGACAACCCCAGACACACTCACCACACATGCCCACGTTGCCTTTCATGGACAAAAGGCTGAAAATGGGAAGTGTTGTGACTGTATTTTCCAAATATTCCCCCAAAAATTCCTTTTTTTTCCTCCTTACTTTTGCTCTATTGTTTTAACGGCCTTTAAATGCCAATTTATAACTTTTTTTTAATTTTAGCCCACGACATGTAGGTTATTCTCTTGTACTGTCAGAACGAAAAGGCCAATTCTGTTTTGACTTATCAATGTGTTTTCACTTATTTTACCAAAATGATTGGAAGATTTATGACGCTACTGTAACAGAACACCCGACCCCTTTAATTCAGTTTTATTTGGACTTTGTGTGTGAGAGTTGTTTGGGGGGGGACACAACCTCTTATAAGAATAAAATCATTCTTATGTCAGTAAAACGGTTGTAAAAAGGCAATAAAAAAAATAAAAAGATCACGATTTCATGTAGTGTGTGAAATATTGAAGAGATGTTTTTCTTAGGGATGGAGTGAAGGGTCACTGGGGGTTTCATCACACATACAGGTACACCAGATGTTTAAATTGTCAATAAATATGAGTATTATATGGATCACATGTATTAAGGAGGGCTGCTGGGAGCTTTAGCCCTCCTGGAAAGGTAATTTAAAGAAATTAACTTTGAATCTCTGGAGGGAAAAAGTTATTTATCATATCCTATAAAGCACCATTTGACTGGTTAGTGTAAATGGATGGCAGAAAAATAACATATGCCTGATGGCTATCAGTTAGTGTATAGTGAGATTAGTGTTGATAAGTAAATTTTTAATGAAATGTAAAAGACCTGCCATGTATAAGATTGTGAATCAAGTAGAAATACAAGTCTGCTGCCCCTGCTTAGAAGCATGAGTTTGATGCTCATCAATGGGATGGGACCGCTGTGCTGTAGCAGGAGCCTGCGCAGTGAGGCCGGATCAGAGTTGGGTGCAGCAGCAGCTCCACCAGAGAAGGAAGCGGAGTTTCCGGCTGTTTGCAGCGGAGGGAGAGGATTGCTGACGCCGCGAAACCCCGAGAAAAAAGCTGCCGGCTCGGGGGGGCTAACAGTGTCTTAGCATCACCAGTGGTCGTTTTCTTTCATACCGGTGGGACCTGGGGGCTGGTGATTTTTTACGGGCCGAGGGGGGTCGGACAGCAAACCGAGCAAAGAAGCGTCCACAAGGAGGTGGGGGGGGTGAGCCACCAGCTACCGGCATGGCCAGGGACTACGATTACCTCTTCAAGCTGCTCATCATCGGTGACAGCGGTAAGCCGACACCGGGGATGCGGGACGGGAAGTAGGCCTTGACGTGTTTTTTTTTATTACATGCGTAGAAAAAGAAACGTAGCTTTGGGGCCACTATGTTTTTACCTAACACTGTTTATAGCTGGTTGGTTTTTATTTGTATGCATTAAAATAATTAGTGAAACGTACACATACGACATATTGTTATGGCGGTGACAGGGCGGAGGTTGTATGTCCGGGCCGGGCATGTCAGCGGACGAGGCCGGATATCGCCTCCAGAACATCAGGGTTTATCTCTCGAATATGTGCTTGTCTTGCCCGTGAGATATGTATTGTTTTAGCTCCTCATTAAACCTCACACCAGACGCCAAAAACCTCACAGTGGTATAGAAAGTGTTTTAATTTGGTCGCTTGTTTGTTTCTGTCATTAGCCATGGTAGCTAGCTGGAAGTTAGGCTAGCTGTTAGCTTAAAGGAGAAGCAGGGGAGGCTGTCTGAAGTTGAAGACTTTCTGCTCAAGCTAAAGAAGCTAAACAAATGTTATCTTGTGTCTGCTGCGGTTTTAAACAAGTGAAGTTATTGAAATGCATTTTGTTTTTTAAGCCGGCTAGCATGACACTGTTAGCTACTGATAGCGGAGGAACGCTGCACTGCAGTCACTGGTTTACAAAGTATAGTGAAGTGAGACTGACAAAGTGGTCACTATCAACTCTAATAGCACTCAATGAAATGCATTTGGCTGGCAGCTGAGGTTCAAACACTGTGTCTGTCTGTGTCTGTGCTGCTAACTTTTTTCCTGCGGTTAGCTTCTTTGAGTTTCTGATCTTTGTCACAGCCACAGGTAGAGGCTTCATAAAATAAGATAAGATGTTCCTTTACTTGTCCCACAGTGGAGAGGTTTACATTATTGCAGCAGCAAGTGGATAGCAAAAAACCCCCCATAAAGAGCATTCATAGAAAGAATAAAGAACAATAAGTAAGCACACAAGCGATAAAAAGAAATAGTTACACTATATACAAGAGTAATATTGTTGGTGAATGAATATATACCTGAGTTATAGATTGTTGTTGCAAGGATTTTAAAGTGGAAAATACATGTATGTTGCACAGTTGAATTGACTAAAAGTGTACCAAAAATTGTGATATTGCACAGTTGTTATTTGTATTTATAATGTGACTTAGTGTCTATTTTATCTACATCTGGGTCTTGTTTTTAATGAAGCTAGATCTGCTTGACTCAGGGAAACACACAAGAATTCCAAAGTACCCATACTGTGCTGTACCTGTGCAAATGGCAATAAAACTCCAATCTAATCTAATTAGTGTAGTGAAAGTGCAGTTGATGTAAATCTGTTGCTCCTCCCCTAACTCCCTCATGAAAGTGAAAACCTGTCTTTTATAATGCGACTCCACCCTCCTATAGGAGTTTTAGTCTCAATCCTGCAGGACCTCTTTGTGAGCAATGATCTTTGCATTCATTGACCAACCCGATCCTGGCACGACCCCATCAGCTGGCCGCTCACAGTAGAGGGCAAGGCAGCACAGCAAGCCCTTCACTGCCACTTACACACAGATGCCAGTGTCCCCCCCCCCTCAGTACAACTGACTTTAGTCCTGCACTCGAGGTTATTTAGAGGAGATGCTGCAACTGCTGCCCCTTTTACAGCTGCGTGGAGCGTAGACAGATCTGCAGCTGAGAATCGCATCTCTAAGCTGGACTGACGCTGTTTCATTTAACCTCTGGATTGTTGAGCATTTTGTTTTTGGATGTTGTGATTGTACTCGTGAACAGCCATGACGTCAATTGCATCCCATACCTATTTCTGAGCTGGAGGCTGCAGCGGTTTAAAATAGAAAATGTCATGGATGGTTTTGGCACTGAGTGAGTGACTTCCTGAAGGAGATGCTTGTTTTGGCGTATAAAAACTCCACAAGAACAATAAGATGAGGATCTCTCCTCTGCTTTTGAAACTTCAGGTATTGTTTGTTTGAACAGAACTCTGCGGCTCGGAGACAACTGGAACCTGAGAGCTTTTATGTCGAGGACTGATCAAATATGGGATGACAATAACACAATAGGCAGGCTAAGTAACAGAGCTGCGGGTCGAGTCCCGCCCCTCTCTTCATTACCTTCCAGTTGTAACCTGAAAGCAGATCCGTTGAAGTCCTGATCCTTCTCATCTTCCTTCCCTTTCAGTCTCATTCACCTTCTTCTTACTCACCTCAAATCCTTCAGCGTGTACACAGTGCAACAGGTCTGACATTGTGTGTTTAGCTCACTGTCTAAATCTCTAGGTACACAACGATTACAGCAGCTGTTCATGTTGACGTCTTATTTTTGCTCTTCAGTTGTCACATGGTGTTTGGTAACCAGGATATAATACGTGAAACCGAAAACATGCCGTTTTTGTGGTGCGACAATCCTTCCCACAAAAGACTCAGCATGCATGCCCTCAGGCAAATCTAGTTTTGTTTTTTGGATGCAAGAAACTAAATATTATAAAATATGTGAGGTTTTCATATTTTGGCAACCTGATGCGATTTGTAAACCTCATCCTGTGCTTGTGCTTCCTCTGCAGGAGTGGGGAAGAGCAGTCTCCTCCTGCGATTTGCAGACAACACATTTTCAGGTACGTCGTCCTCCCGTCAACTGCAGTGGCATCATTCCAGAACTTTGTGTTTTCGGAAGTTTACCTTCATGAAACCCCGATTTCGTGTTTGCAGGTAGCTATATCACCACGATCGGCGTGGACTTCAAGATCCGGACGGTGGAGATCAACGGGGAGAAGGTGAAGCTACAGATCTGGGATACAGCGGGACAGGAGCGATTCCGCACCATCACCTCCACGTAAGTACATGTGAACACAAGAGAAGCTGTCACCTTGAGGTTTTTTTCTTTCTTCTGGTTTTCATTTCGACAATCTGAAACCAAGACAGACTCCCTGTGGTCTCCTTTTTTATATAAGGCATTATATGAGGAAGCAGTTTGTAGAGACAACCAGTATAAAGCCCGTGCCGCCACTCTATGAAACTGGGTGGAATTCCCCACAGATCCTAATTACAGATGTGAGAGGGAGGCTCCTGGTCTCGTACTGTAGCGCTACATGACGACGAGGGCCGGGCGTCTTAACCCTCTTTTTGCTCGTGCCGTTTGCGTGTCAGTCACTCTCTCTGCTGTCTGGTGTTCATCCAAAAAAGGTGTGAAAGCTCTTCTGTAAATGAGTGTGAACCCCTCACACTCATTTACAGAAGAGCTTTCACACCTTATTTTTTTAAAGAGGTAACTCTGAGGTTACATACACTGCTGCCCAAACACTATTAATTCTGTTGTCAGTAGTTTTATGATGACAGTGGAGTTAATGGTATGAGATACGTCAGAGTACACAGATGTCAGATCAAGTAATTGTTGTTTTTAGCCAGTGTAGGGGAGTTCTTGATGATGATGATGATAAAAAAATAATAAATAATAAACACCAGCTTCATCCTTTTAAACCCAGAACTTTTCTCACGTCTGCATCCAAGACTCAATTGTTGTTGTTTTCACGGGAGCAAGGATTCCCACACATGAGAAACACAGATGCTGAACGAGAGAGAGTGAGAGAGAGAGAGAGACTCCAGGCCCGAGTTTTATCTGTTCGGTTTGGCCAGCTGCTTTCTCCACCCGCTTCAGCCTCCTCCTCCTCCTCGTTGTCGTCATCATCATCATCTCAGCTGAGTCACAACACAAATCAAAGGCACTTTGAAAGGGGGAAACACTTTCTGTCGGGGCCGGGCTCTCGTTCGGTACGACTGTCGCGGCTCACAGCACAGCGCTAATGAATAAAAGTGGATTACATCACATTTGTATAAGGTTTTCACGGCTCGTCAGAGAAGGAAGGAAGTAGGGAGGGTGTTAGGCTGCAAGTGACTGTTTTATATCTAATGAATGATGACTGGAAATATTACTTATTCTTTTATGAGCTTAATAATTAATAATGGATATCTTTTGTCATTTTGTCATGACACTGCAACTACTATAATAATTACAGTAGCATAAATAGTGTCTCTGTTTAAACAAGTTATAAAGGGACTATTTCTTTGGAACAAAGTAGTTCCAGTTAAAACTTGTGACTGTGAGTTCTGTGTATTATTGCAACATTGCTTCTTTACATCATTCTTCAACACTGAAAAAAAATAGATTTAACTCCATATTAAATATCTTACTGACATATAACTCAAAAATCAAAAGGCTGGATACTACTTGGAATGTTTGTTTTTTGAAATTTGGACCTTTTTATATCTAGATGTTGCTGTAAAAGTGAACGTTTAAGCAAATATTACATCTAAAGCTCAGATGGAGCAACATTAGGGTTCATTAGGAGTCGTGTCTCTGTGCACCTGATGAATGTGAGCCCTGGTTTAGCTCTGCTTCTCCTGAGGAAACATCTGGTGTCTCTTTAGTGTGCTACTTGGTGCTTGCTGGTAGTGTTCAGACTGTTTTTAAAGCTTTTTTGTAGCTTAAAATGAACATTACCAACCAAAAAAGTCAAGTTGGAGGCTGGAACACCAAAATAATGAGCTGAAAGCTGCTGAGTTGAGTGATGATTATTTAGTTTGACACCTGTCATATACTGTATACACAAAGTCTTTCAATCCTTTGTTAATATTGAAATATTGATTATAGCAGCTTTTCAATGATCCACGACCCACTGATTAAACTGCAGTAGGATGTCACTACTGTTACTATCTGCTGTCCTGACAAGCATTTACTGTGCTGCGTTCGCTGTCTCGCTCTCGTTCCGGCTGTCAAACTTGATGATTTCTCTCTCCTTAGTCAAGCGTCCGACTTGTCGTTTCAATTTCGGCGCAATTTACCTGAACACGCTCTGCATTAGAGAACAGAATCCATTACAAGCGTGTAATAGACGTGTGGCTGCTCTGGTTGCTGGTAGAAACAACATTGATGTGACCTCCAGCTCAGACTTCTTACCTATTCACCCCTCTTCTGACTTTGACCGGAGCAGACGGACGCAGCTCTTAACACACGTTTAGCTGTCACTGCATGGCCGTTGTGAGTTCTCTCTGGAGCACAGCCAGCAAGACGAGTTTGACAGATGTTAGAATGTTCCAGCGTCACTACAGCGAGGACGACCAGGGCAGCAAATTCACCCAGAGAGCTTGGAATCCTCCACAGTGCTGACGCTTCAGCTCCCGAGGTAGTGAGAGCGTCCTATGACCGAGGCCTGTTTAGTGCTGATTGTTTGTTGGGCTGAAGTAGAGTGGCGTGGTGCCTCATTAGGTCCTTAAATGAATTTCACCGTGCAGATGGATGGCAGGCAGAGACCCGCGCGGTCAGACCGGCCCGGTGCAGCGGCCATATGTTTGCACCCCTCTGGCTGTGCGCCTGAGGCTGACCCACCAGCTGCTGTCAGCCTCAGGCACAAGTCAAGACCTCTAAGGGCCCTCAGTTACTTCTCCTTCCTCTATGGAGTTCATGCTTTTATTCTAACATGTTTAATCTCATGTTCTCCCATCTTGATCTTGATACTGTTTTTTTTTTTACACCCAACTGTTAACAATACATAATGATGGCTTCATTTTTTTCACCAAAAAATGGGGGAAAAAGCTAAATATGTTTTTAAAAAGTTAAAAACTTACCTCTTCACTTGAGCTTTTAACTCACTTTTCTATCAGTCGTCTTCACACTCATGCACTACTTCACTTGTTTAAAATATTGTATTTTTCTCAGTTTTATATATTCTATTTATTGTTTTAGCTACTCTTACTATGTATTATTTTTACTATTTTAAAAGTATTACTATGTTTTATTTTCCATCTCCATCCATAATATATTAGTTGTTGTTTTTTGTTTTGCTCTTTTTTTAAAGAGCTTGCTTTATGCTCCTTCTAGGTGCTTTTAATGTGAAATACTTGGTGTATGTAATGTCTTTGGTTGTAGAGCACTTTGAGCTGCATGTCTTGTATTAAAGCCGCCCTACAAATAAAGTTTTCATTATTATTCTTAATGAATGAGCCCCACAGTCTGGAAGGAGAGAAGTGTTTATAGAGTGTGAAGATTGGTGATTTATTGTAGTAGACAGTTGAGGTCAGCGCCCACCAAGACGTCCCTTTGATTGATGATTATGGAGTGAGAGGTGCAGTTTATTAACACTTTACTACTCTGAATGGTCAGAGTTCTACTTCAGAAAATGTGACTGAAGTTTGCCCCCGCCCCCCATGCCGGCTGTGTGTTTGGCTGTTTATGGTCTTCTATTCTTGTTCACTGAGCACACACACACACACACACACACACACACACACACACACACACACACACACACACACACATACACCACCCCTGCTGTCGGGTGGCCCGGTGCTGCTGGACATCAGGGACATGCTCAGACAACACTGTATCCCCCTGCTGTCACGCCAGGCACAAACACACACACACACACACACACACACACACATACACACACACACACACACATAGTAAGCGCGACAAAAGGTCTTTTGTGTTTGTGTTTGGCGCAGTGCAGCGACTCTGGGGCCGGGCCACCGTTGGAAGCTTCAGCTGCAGGTTTTCTCTCAGTTCAGATGTCCCGCTGTCAGACTCGGCTCGAATCGTCTGTGCTGGACAGATACTGTTTCTGTCCGTTCTGCAGGCTTTCTTCAAGCAGTCACACATTCAGTCCTGATGCACTACAATATCTCATCACTGTAGTAAAGATTTAAAGGGATAGTCTTGCAAATGTAGCATTGTACTTCCGTAAAGTTGGGGGACTTGTAAGAGACAGATATTAAAAAGTAAAATATTTTTATAGGCTGAATAGTTGTAACCATGGCAACTAAACTGAACCTCAGGTGTGAAATTGATGGATTGCCCCTTTACAAGGATTAGATAAAGTTAATTGAGTCTAGTATAGACACTTACTTGTTTGGTAGAGAGCTGCTGAGCTTGTTTCAGACTGGAATCTTAAGGAGTCACTGCTTTTTTACAATTTAGAGATAATCAAGTTTTGTCTCCTCTGATTTGAGATGAGTCTCCCCCTGCTGGACACCAGCATAAGTTACCACATGTCAAATACTGACTGTGTCTCTCCTTTTCTTTGTGTGTGTGTGTGCAGATACTACAGGGGAACACACGGGGTCATAGTGGTATATGACGTCACGAGTGCCGAATCCTTCGTCAACGTCAAACGATGGCTACATGAAATCAACCAGAATTGTGATGATGTGTGCCGAATATTAGGTGAGCATGTTTCCTTTTTCCTTTTGTACATTTGCTTTCTTTAGACTCAACTCAAAGCAGGGCTGTTGCTCTTTACTAACGGATTTCCACATCTTTTCCATCCTCAGTGGGAAACAAGAACGACGACCCCAACTCCAAAGTGGTCGAGACGACTGACGCGCAGAAATTTGCCGAGCAAATGGGCATCAACCTGTTTGAGACGAGTGCAAAAGAGAACATCAACGTTGAAGAGGTAACTCGCCGAGCTCAATTGAAGGCTTGAATAATTCCTGTTCTCAACTGCAGTTGTCCAATCGTAGCTTAGCAACTGTAACTAGGCACAGCAGGCCTGTCATGACGAGAGTTTTTGAGGGTAGAGTCTTTCCTTTTGTTTTTTTTTAGCCTTTGCCAAAACATAACCAAGTAAAATTTCGTTAGCTAGCTACATTTTTGTAATGCTAAGTTTACGGGTTATGGTAAAAAAAGCTGGTGTCACAACTAACATATCCATTGTGTGGGAACGGGTTCTGATGCTACTATATCAGAAAGTAGGTAATATTAGTAGATATATGTCCTGCTTTATTGGATTTGGGGAACTTCACTTCCCAACAGCCTCTGCTTCCGAAACTCAGAAATAGCACTACATTCGCCAAATATATCTTAAAAGCATTTTATCTTGTAAATTCAATCGTTGCATCATATAATTTACACCCTTTTTACAAACAAGTCAGCCAGAAACATTAGAAGGTAAGTTGGAGATGCTGTTTTCAACCTAACGTTAGCTTACTTAGCTAGTTAGCATCAGCTGATAAATGTCAGCCAGTTAATTGAAATCTAGGACCCATTGTTTCAAACATAACTAAGAATACTACATTACCCATGAGCCTTGATTGCCGTTGCTACGGAGAAGAAAGCTACAGGTGCTAATCTGAGCATAAATGCTTTGTCACTGAATTTGTAAACAAAACACAGAGTCATAATTCCTGAACTCAACATTATAATATTTAGTTTCTGATGGCCATTTGCAGCCCTTGTGGCAATATTTTAAGTTCAGTGATTGGCTATTTCTTGCTGAAATGCACCTTGGGAGTTGTAGTTTACACCTTCCATGAAATATTTATATACACAGTGTTGCACCCTTAAACTTTTTACTAAAGAACCAAATATTTTCTAACACATCTTTTGTACTGATGATTGGCTGTTTCTTGCTGAAATGCACCTTGGGAGTTGTAGTTAACTTCTACCCTGATATATTTATGTACATAGTGTTGTACCTTTAACTTATTACTCAGGAACCAGATATTTTTAAACATATCTTTTGTACTGATGATTGAACTGGGAGAGTTTCATACTGATTTAAGTTGTAGAAGAAGTATCGTAACGTTGTTTTTGGGAAAAATGTAAAATACTGAGCAGATTTCAGCCACAGTCAGGAGAGTATTTCATCATTTTCCTCCAGTACAGATAAAGCGATGTCGCACTCTTTTCACAAACTGCAGTGTTTGATGTAGCTACTCTCACGATGCCGTACTCACCACACATATCATTGGTCTGTGCCTCTTCCCCACCCCCCACCCCCCTGCAGATGTTCAACTGCATCACAGAGCTAGTGCTAAGAGCCAAGAAGGAGGTGCTGGCCAAGCAGCAGCAGCAGCAACAGAACGACGTGGTCAAACTCACCCGGAACAGTAAACGAAAGAAAAAGTGCTGCTAGCAAACTCGGAAGCCATCCAACGCAAAGGCCGGCGACGTCTTCTTCTCCTTCTCTCTTCACACACACACACACACGCACACATACACACACACATACGATGGGACTCAGAACATCTAAATTAAAGAGCAGATAAAAGATTTAATAAATATACAGTGAAAGATTTAAAAAAAAAAAAAAAGAAGAAAAAAATAAATAAATGGAAAGAATTGTCCCCTTTGGACGAACTAATCATGAAGACTTAAAAAAAAAAAAGAAAAAAGAATATGTACAGATTTTATTAGACGTCAGATCAAGTTTTATTTGGAACTCAGTGGATGGGCACTATTGACCTGGGGTCCTCCTTTCTGTAAGGATCTGCAAGCTGACAACTGACCGCCATAATGCTCAGATTTCTGTCCACATAACCCACCCCTCCCTCCCTCCCTCCACCCTCCACCCTCCTCCATCAGTATCTCATCTCTCCTTCTCATTCCACTGCACACGGGACATTCAGAGTCCACAGAGAGGGACTCTGCGCCTGAGGAGAAGGAGGGCTTAACTTTTATATTGTTTTTTTTCTTTTCTTTCTGGGATCTGTTTGTTTTTCTTTTCTAGTTTTCCTTTTTTTTTGGTGGTGGTGGGGGGGTTGGTTGGTTGGTTGTTTAGGAGGCGGTCTGAGTAAGATACAACCTTTCAGACTCCTCTTCCTCCCCCCCGACGCCCTGCGTTACCACCGCTCACGCCAAGAGATCATGAACTTCTAGATATTGTTTCATTTGACTTGATGGGAGGGGAGGGAGGAAAGGGAGGGGGGGGGCAAATCAAATGGATGATGATGATGATGATGATGATGATTGGTATAGATGACCTTTAGGAACTAATCCGATGGAAAGAACTGGGGACTTCTCTTCTTTTTTTTTGTTTTTCTTGTCTTATATTTTTGCCAAGCTACCCATTCTCTCCCCTCTAACCTCCAGTAGTGCTGAGCCAACGACCTGATTGATTTTTATGTCTTTTTTTTTTTTGGTCATGTTTTTTCTTTTCCTTTTTTAAAGTGCGGCAGAGCAGTCAAACCACTCCTGGAGCTCTGGGACCTCCGGCTCTGTATAAGCACCGTTCACTGCAGTCTTACTACGCTTTCAGAGTCTCCTTTTAAAACCTTTTCCTCCACCTTTTTTTTTTTTCTTTTTTTTTTTAATGATACTGCCAATATTCTAGATTTTAAAAAAAATGTAAAAAAGGAGCTTAGTGGACTGTTGCCATAGTGGCTCCTGTTCGGCCCAAGAGGCAGGCTGGTTTAAAGCCCACTGCGGCCCCTTTCACCCCCCTCTGGAGCACCCACACGTCACGCACCTCTCACAGCGGACGGACTCACCTCCTGCATTTGCTCTCTCGAGGAGGGGGCCAAGCGCACCTCCAAAATATCCCCCTCTGGAATCTGATGATCCACAGTGGATCGTTTTCACCCCCCCACCCCCCATTCCGTTTCATCCAAGCGTGCCTGAAGGTCAAAGGTTACATGCATCCAGACTGTAAAGGGTTTACTGTATTTGCTTAGCTTGCAGAATCTCTTAACAGTTAAATATCGTTTAAAGGTCTGGTGTCATGTGTTTCTTTGCTTTCCCCTGTCACCATCCAATCACCCCCCCCTCCCCTCCCTGCCTGCTACCTGTTCCGACTGAAGCGTTACCGGACAGTGTTCGAGCATCGTTGATGATGACGATGACGAGGGGGGGGCGCGGCACACAGCGAGCCGTTAATTTAAGAGCAAAAACGAGGGGACGGACTGCAGCGCTGGCTCCCAGGGTTTGGCGCAGAGGCTGAAGCATCACACACACACACACACACACACGATCCATTACTGACATTTTTCTTTCTTTGTTCTGATTTGGGAGAGTTGTAAACACATAGAGCTGTAACCCTGGCAACCGGCCATGCTCCTGTTGAAAAAAAAAAAGAAACCGTTTTCATCCTCTGGACACACTCTGGCAGCCGGTTTGGGATCCTTATAAGCGCTGGGAGGTCGCAGTTTTTTTGGGGTCATTATTTGGTAATTTTTTTACCTCCGGGGGTTGAAAAATGGCATAAAAATCTCACTTTATGATTTCTATTCATTATTTGTATGTATATATAAATATATTTGTGTGTTTATATTCAACATAGAGAACGTACACACATAATTAGCACACCAAACTGAGCATGTAAGAAACATGCAGAGCCCCCCCCCCCCTCCCTTCGTGTGCTATGGTTGAAACACACTCGTCAGCTGTGGTTTGCTGTACACTGGAGACATGAATTTAATCAGTAATAAACGTTTTAAAGGAATAAATATTTGACACATAATGACTGATCACATTTGTCAGTGATTTGAGGCTTCTTTTTTTTTTTTTTTTTTTGAACCTGTGTCTTTCTATTTTTATTTTTTTTTTGCTTCCTGTGAATAAAAGTGTATGGGAGGAAGTGTGTGTGCTTATGAACTGGATTGAAACTGCTGTGTATCTTTGGTCTTATAGAGAGAGTTAATGGTCCTGTTGTATGAGAGGAGTTAGCAATACAAATGAATGACAGTCTTGTTTTTCACTGTCCTGCCTGCCATCATTAGTTCGTGATTGTCAGGAACTAATGTGAACATACACACTTCTTCATTTATTACATACTTGCTGTCTGGTTGATGTAAACAAGACAGGACTTAACATTATGTGTATTAAATTTCAATATTTTAATTTGGTCTTTCCAATATTGTCTATATTTATGCCAATACCACAACAATGCCCTTCTTGATACCGTAGTTTGGAGAGTATACAAATCCTTATTTTCTATTAAAGTCTGCGAAACAATGCATCAGAGTAAATATCTAACTTTGTCTGAATAGAATAGAATCTAAAGCAGTGGTAACCAATCACATGCTGACTTATCAAACACAGGTTGAGCTAATTACATGATTAATTGCAGCAGATGTGTTCATGTTATTAGTTCAACATCTGCTTTTCCTGCTAGGACAAAAAGTCTCTGAATCATTCATTTAGACACATGTTTCATGTTCTTGATACCATTACTCACACTGATCAATTCATAATCTGACACTTTTCTGTACTCGTACAGACTAAAAGTGGGTCACACAGGTCAAAACTTTTATTGTGTCGTGTAATTTTATATCACAGTATCAGTATTGTGTTTTAATAGATTCTTGTGGGAAATTGATTGAGAAACACCATGGGTTTAAATAAACAGATTGATTGAATGTCTGTGGCTAATCAGGCAGTTTATATAGCTGATACTGCATATAACTATATATTGGCGTATGACTCAGCCCTATTGTGGACATATTTCACTTGATAGTCAAAGTATTCAGGTTGGACTCTGGGCTCCAGCTGTCAGCCTGTTAGCTGCAGAGAACATTTGACTTCCATCGTCTCTAATTGCAGCCACGTCGTTAAAATATAAAAGAGCTTCATCAGTTACTGACGGTTTTGCAATTTGGACAAATGGTGTTAAATTATAAAAGCACAGAACTGCACTTCACTATTTCATATGAATAATAACTTAATGAATATGCTGATTCATACTAAGAATATCTTCTATTATTACTGATTGCTGCAATACACACTTCACTTTAGAACCAGAGATTTATAACAAGTGTTTGGGGACTTAAGTGTGTGTGTGTGTGTGTGTGTGTGTGTGTGTGTGTTCAAGCTCATTATTAAATCTGTAAGATGTTTACACCGAGTGAAGTATTCAATCTCAAAACATTTCCATCAAATATCGAACATCGTTTTAAACCAATTTCCCCCAAAGTTCATCCAGACATATTTTTATATTGTGTTCCCATCAACGTTGGGAACTTGGCTAGAATTTAAAATAAAGTTCTTTTGAGTTGGGATGCACAGCATGAGTTTGTATCGACCGTCTCAGCAGCAGGCCAGACAGATTTATTGATGAACCACATCATGTTGTGATATTGTTTTCCTTCAAAAAGAATCTTTATATTGATTATGTTCCACTTTTTTTTGATCAAACTTCTTTCCTGTTGGTGTTATATTCTCTGTAGATGACACACAGAAGCAAACAGCTGATTTCAAACGTGTGACGGTGAGAATCGTAGAATCTATGCAAAATCACAGGAGACGAGCAGATTGTAAAGTATTTATTTGTACAAAATAATCCCCAAAATGCTAAGAAAATTTGCATGATAAATATTTTGAATAGTTTGAAGCATTCTGAAACTGAAACAGTGCCGTTAGTCAGCGGTGAATGGAAGCGCTCACACGGAGCACAATGAGTCCACCGAAAGCACTGAAATTCCAAACAAACATCCGACCGAGGAGCGATGAGCAACAGAAAACTCGCTCAATGGCATGTTTCTTTCTGTGTCACTGCAACACACACACGCGCACACACATTAACACACACACACACACGCATACGCTCGACCCACGGCGGCAGCATCGGGACGGTTGCCACAGAAACACACAGAAGACAGTGTTTTTAAAAATGCTTTCGTTTTTGGAAAATGAATCGGTACAGTCTACAGCGTCTGAGCGAACAATACGTACAGTCAAAGGAGGAAAAGAAAAGAGCCATTAGGACAGAATATGGATAAAATCTTGTTTTTTCTAACGTAAAATGTGACATATGACAGGAGACAAATAACAGTGTGGTGATGGCAGGAGTGACTGGTGTTTAAATCCAAAGCTTGCTGCAAGACTTTTTCCTCACCTGTCAATCAGATGGTGATGGTGGAAGAGAGTCTCAAACACACAACACACCATTCACTGTTTTCATTTTTACCAACTTTCACACTTTACATTCTAGCCCCCCGGGGGGAAGAACGTGTTCCTCTTTTTCTTTTTTGTACTTTTTTTAAATCACATCACACATAGACAGGAGCAGTTAAAGATATGGGTACCGCTTTTCTAATAAGGCACCCTTCACAAAGAGTTTAAAAGATGGGTTTTCCAGTGGTTTATAAATGCTTTATTGATCAGCTAGAAGCCACTAATAAGAACATATGTTGGGTTTGGGGTTTATTGGATTTCTGTTTAGTTCCAGGAAGACCTTCTGACCTTCTAGAAAGGGGCTGCTGAGCCAAATTCATTGGTAACACCTCATTTAAAGCCCCCCTATACACTATAACATTTATTAGCATGTTATAAACCGTTAATATATTGTTTATAACACATTATAATGTGGTTATAAGCAGATATTAGGACATTTTAAGTGTTTATTACATGTATTAAATTACAGTATTTATCCCATAAGGATATATTTGATATTATTACAACTGTATTTTACTGTATTACCATTCAGTATACAATATGTTAAAATACCAGCCTTACAGGAGGAGTTATATTTGCTACAAATACACTAATAAACACTTATAAACACAATATCTGCTTATAACTTCATTATAGTGTGTCGTAAACCATTTATTAACTGTTTAGATGCAGCTAATAAATGATCCATGAAGCATTTTTAACCATTAATAAAGCTGTTATTCATCATTTATAAAGCTATTATAAAGGGGGACTTACCAGGATACCGTTTGATCTGAACTGAGTGATGAATTTTGCACTTTTAGATTAATAATTGAGATTAAAGAGGCTTCTCGTGTCCTTTTAGGTAAATGACGCAATCACATAGGTGAATCATTTGGGTGCTTATGTAACTCTTGCCAGCTCTACTGCCACACCTGAACAGTCACACAAGCGATAACGTCTGATTCACCAGAAGACTTTAGGACACATGTCCAAAAAAACAAACTACAAATAACAATGTACAGGTATATTTTTCTCTCTAAAAAAAGGGTTTCCTCCAAAAGGTATGCATTTTTTCTCTTATAAATATATTCATCCAAACCTATTTCGACTTTTTTTTTTTTTTCTTATAAAAAATCATTCTTTGGGTTGATCCTTCCCAACAACCAGCTGAGATGACAAGAAGACATCTGCATAGGTTTGCACAGCTGCATTCGACATGAGTTCAAACACAGACAGACATGAGACATCGCTGTGCCACACTGTAAGTCATTCATGCTCGGAGATTTTTCAGGTCAACACATACTGTATTACCGATGGAGTCACAGATATGTCACCTAAACGGAAGCCCGACAGCTAAGAAATCAAAGTGCCCGTGAAGTATTGAAGCAATGAGAATGGAGGTAGAACTTTTTTTTTTTTTTTTGTTACTATTAGTGTTTAAACCAAAGCAGCTCGGTTGTGTCCACAGCAGAGGACGTGTGGAGTGTCTTAACACCTACATGCCTATTAGATGATATGAAATTCATCAGGTTATTGTTGATGAAACACATGAACCAATTTGGAGATCTGATGAGCATTTTACAGCCCTCCCCTCCTTCTCACGCTGATGTAAACATTTTTTTTTAAATTTGGTCAACTAGGAAGATGATCGACATCATGAAGACGATGTTGGACAGTTCTTTTTTTTTTTCTCAGAAAAATGATACGTTTTAAATGTTAAATATAATGTGAATTGTAGAAAAATAATACCACCTGGACAGATGCTGTCACTAACTTCAGCCACCCAGAGGTTTATTCAGATGTTGGAGATGAACACGAAGGGCTGAGGCATTATGGGAAATGTAGGATCCAGCATTTAAGGAGCTTGATATAGCAACTTAAAATGAAATCAATTTTTTTTACAATTTTTAAGGCTGCATTGATAGTTTTTCTCCCACTAGGGGGCACCGCAACCATCTGCAAACACAATATAGACCTTTTTGAATGTCCAGCAAACATGACGCAACATTATCATTTCTTAGGACAAACAAATGTTAAGGCCGATATCAACTCTCCATCTAGCTATGGCTCTTTAGCTGGTAAATGCTCCACCGTGCTCACCAGCTAGTTGCTAAACTTGTCCACCCACTTACTTTTTGACTGAGTAGGTAGTGTACAATAGGTTTCAGAGAGCTTTTTCACTGCAAACAGCTGCTGTAAACCAGGTTGTTAAGAATGACTGACGAGAGCAAACCAAAACAGTAACGTTAAAGTAGTAAAATTTAAATTTAAAAAAAGCCAATAAATGCTAAAACACTCTGTGGAGTTAAAGGGAACGATTCTCATCGGGTGTGTTACTACCAGAGTTGGGAAGGTTACTAATATAATAGGTTACATATTATCGGTTACCCTATTTAAAATGTAATAAGTAATGTAACTATTTAAATAACTTCATCAAAGTAATGTAACTTATTACATTTGATTACTTTTTGATTATTTTTCAAATTTTCTAACCAATGTTATCAGCTGTTAGGGTAAGTGTTCCCATTAAGCACCAAAATATAAGTTCAGCTGTTTTTCATGGATACTGACATGATTTATAAGAGAGATCATTTCTTATAAAGCAACATTTATCTCTCATTTGAAAATGTATTCATTAGTTCATGTAGATTTAGGAATATAAAATAAAAATATTTGATGAAAGTATCATGTTAAATATTTAAAAATGAGTAAAAAAACTCAAAACCTGAGCAAATTCTTCATGATCATGATCACAATCATCAAAATGTTCATAAGTAACTAATTTAATACACTTTTTTTTTCTCAGTAACTGTAACAGATTACACCTATTACATTTATTTTGTAATTAAATTAACGTTGTTACATGTAACTAGTTACTCCCCAACACTGGTTACTACAAGCGATCCCTTTTACATTACATATAGTCATTTGATTCATTGTTAATATAAAAATATTGATCAGTGCAGCTTTAATCTTATGGTGGTAAATCACTGGAGTGCCCCTTTTAAGGTTTCCACACTTTGACTGTAAAATGACATACTGCCTAAGTACCAATAAGAAAGTTAGCATTCTTTTTGTCACTTGTTTAGTCAGATATACAGTACGCTGTGTGATGGCCTCATGGTGTGAACATCCCCTGAACAAATGAATAAACCTGAGAGATCACATATGGGTTGGTTGCAGCATCATTGCTCCGTACATTCTGCTATGTCTCATCGTATTCTGTTTCAGAACTCGTGAACGCGCAATCCTCATCTGTTCTCTCATGATCCTGCCGTGTCCCATATATCCATCTTTCCCCAGACTCCTTGGCCTGATAACTGGGATGCATACAGTAAGAGTAGTTTCCCTCTCTACAGAGTTGGCAGTGGGGTAGTAGAGATGGTTTTCGTAGGCACTACAAGGAAACCTTCCTTTTTTTTTTGGAGGTAAACTTTGTGACCCTGTTCGTGATCTGTAAGACCGCTTTCTTAAGAGAGGGGCTGAAGCCAAAGCCTCTGGGGAAGTCCTATTCTTATATTTTCTATCTCTCATTGTCAGCAGCCACCAATGAAACCAGCAAGGAGAAGAGTAATGGGAGAGATAAAGTGCAAAAATAACCCCCCCCCCCACCCCCACCTCCTTCTTCCCTCCCAAACTTCAGTGTGTGTGCGCCACTGCCCGTCTTTGGCTGTGTTGTTACCCCCTGTTACTGTACTGTGATGTCGCTCCCTCCTTCTCCCTCACCTCGTCTGTCTCTTGTCTGTCTGCTGTGCTCGGGGTCTGTCCAACAGGGCTCAGTTTTTTTTGAAAAAAGAGAAAAGTCTCCTGTCCCGGTCGGAGATGCGGTGAGCTCTCCTGGAGGACTGGGCCCTCGACGACCCTGACAGGGAGGATGGGGCGGAGCGCCACTCGTCCTGGTGCTTGTCCATCAGCTGCTGGTCAATCACTCTGTGCATATCATCCTAGAGACGAGGACAAATAAGTGAATGAGAGGAGGTTCGGAGAGAAAGGAAGCATGACGGGGGGGCCGAGGGACGTTTTGAGGAGATCGGACTGATTGGTTACCTGTTTTGTAGTGATTACAGAGACACCACAATCACCTTTCACGAGAATGTGACATGCAGTGTAAAAGCACTTTGAGTGGGCAAAAAGACTAGAAAAACACTATATAAGTATAGTCTATTTAGCATTCACCATTATTTTTAAAATAAATAAATAGTGGACCCTGCTCACAGATCACATATGTGTGCATACTGTGAAGATTATCTCTGAATCGTTCATCAGAATAATTTTAGAGGTCTGAGGAAGTCAAAATATTCAGTAATTTAAAAATAGATGCAAACATTAGAGCAAAATCTGAAAAAACTACAGAATTCTATGTTGCAGAAATATGTTTTTTTCGTCTTTCCCATCTTGTGACCCCCAGGAGGGGGGGTACCACTGTTCTAAATTACACCAACTTGACTTGTCCAAGAGATGAGAAGTTTCCATGTTTGTTGATAGTAGTTAATGACAGATAAAGCCACCAGGGGGCTCTGACACGCTATGGAAGACTAAAAATTAGCACTAGATGAAATACATGGTTGCTATATTTCTTAGAACAAACCTAAATAGATCAACTTTATTAATCATTTTAAACTATCTGAACACTTTTTATTACTAAAATTGTCTTTTTGGATGTCAACTAATCACTCAACAAATAGTAAGTAGTGTTCTGATCTGCTGGAGGACACATGGGTGTTTTTGATGTCGGTGTTGTCATCTTTCAACAGGTAAGCTCACCAGTGAGCCGATCACCTAAAAACATTCCTTAGGGGGTGAAGGTTTAATGGAAAGAGAAGAAAGAGGTATGTGGAGAGAAAGGATGGTGGTTTAAATGGTTCTCATAGGTGGTTAATGGTTTGAGATAGAAAGGCAGCTGGTATGCGCGTTTCTCCGTGGCATGGAATGGCTCAGCATGGTGTGGTCGGGTTAGTGGAGGGTGGAACGGCGAGATGGCGCAGCTCGGCTCACCTCTAAGGCAGGAGGGGGGGGTACCACAGGGGAGAAAGGGTGGTACGGAAGCTGAGAAAGGCCACTAGATCAGAAACCACAAGAGCCAAACAGTAAAGAGCCCTGAGGAGGCAAACTGTGGGCAGGGGAGAAGAGAGAGGAAAGAGCTGGTAGTTACAGGTGAGGGAGGGCAGGGAGGGAACACACACGCACACACAATGTCCTCAGGTTATATATGTTATATGTTTCCTTACTGACATACACTCCCTAACTGAGATTTAATGTATGTGCGCAGAAAACTGTTAGAAGTGTTACAGGGAAGGAGAGGAAAAAACACAAACTGATCTTGAAGTTAGTGTCATTTCATTTGTACACAACCTATAACACCATCAAGTAACATTTCTATTCATATTAGTCTGCCTACTCATTTCATTTTAAGACATATAGAAAAAAATCCATCCAAAAAACTAATTTAATAGAACAGCTTCATAAAAGGCAACAACCTTTTATAAAGCTGTTGTAAAATACTTGACAAATAGAGTATTAAGCTTTTACTAAAAATCGCTTGTGACCTTTGACCCACCTGCCAGGCCTCCAGCTGCTGCGACAAGTTGAGCTTCTGCTGGATAGCGTCCAGGAGCTGGCTATTCAGAGACATGATGTCTATTTTACATTTTGCCAGCTCCATCTCCACCGCTTTCTTCCTGCAAAGCACACACGGAACAGTTAGTGATGACAGGCTAGCATGATGGCCCTAACGAGATTCTGCTTCAGCTGTTTTACATGCTGATGAATGTAGGGGTGACTCTTTAAGGGAATAGGGAGAAATATGCGTATCTGTTTTCTTGACAAGGGTTAGGTGAGAGGATTGATACCACTCTCGTGTCTGTTAAATATGAAGCTACAGCCAGCAGCTGGTTAGCTTAGCTTACAGATAGCCTAGCTTTGTCCAAAGCTAAAAAGAAATCTGTTTAAAATCCACTAAATAACATGTTATGGTTACTACCGCACAGTGACAACAGAAACTCACTGCTTCTGGTCAAGAACTAGTCCAGCATATAACTGGCCATCACACTACAACGTGATGTTTTTATACTTTCATTTTTGGACAGGCTAGACAAACAAGTTATAACATTAATAATTTTTAATTACTAAAGTTTAATGATAATTTGTAAACTTTAGAGGTGCTGGTACTTAGATTATCTGCCTTTGAGCCAGGCTAACTGCTTCCAGTGCTAAGCTATGCTAACTATCCCCTAGCTGTAGCTCCATATTGAACAGACACACAAGAGTGGTATCGATATTCTCATTTAACAAGAAAATGAATGAGCTGATACTTCCCAAAATGTCTATCCCTTTAAGCAAAAAGCAAAGAAATCCAGCAATCTACTCTGTATGTTTTTTTTTTAACATCTTTGTGTTGAAGTGATATAATACATTTAAAGGCTAATTCTGTTTTGTTACAACTTATTTTGGTCTTATTTTCATAGTTTTAGCTTATTTCTGCCTGTAATCCTTGATGTCTGGGAGCATAACAACACTACTATAAAGAAGTTCGACAGGACAAAATATGCAAGCCATCAGACAATTTAACAAGCTAACAAGTTTAGCCTAATTACATAAACCCCTTCCTGTCTGTCAAAAGTGATGGATGTTTATGGATGCTTTGTTTTTTCATCTAAATTTGTTTAAAACCTTTATGATTGTCTGACTGTTTATGTTTTTGTCCACTCGGGGCTCTTTTTAGGGATCTTGCTGCAATTACAATATTATTATTGCGGTGATATAAGATTAGACCTAAGTTGTATTAAACTACGATAATGATTCCCGCTAGTCATTGTATTGGTGAAAAGCATTGAGTTAAAGCTCCATTCTACATATTCTACATTTACAGGAGTTATAACAGAATCAGCGCAGCACTCATCAGTGTTCATGCAGTGTTGCGCAGTGATCTTACTTGGCTATGGCGTCATCTCGGTCTCTAATAGCACTCTGGAGCTGCTCGCTGGGTTCTAGGACTTCCGACATTGCCCTCATCCGCTCATTATCCTCCTGGAGAGAGCACATCTCTACAGAGAGCAGCGCCATCTGTAGGGAACATAGAATGACACACCTGTGAGTGTTCATGGTTTTCTAATGTTATACTGAGGGTTGCTTGAGTCACTTCATAACTACAACTAACCTGTGTATGTGTTTGGAGCTGATTATGTCTACATTTTGAAAGACAGCCAAGTTTAAAGGACCAGTGTGGAGGATTTAGTGGCATCTATTGGTGAGGTTGTAGATTGCAACCAACTTAATACCCCTCACCCTCCCCTCTTGCGACACAAAAATGCGAAAGTCCCTCTCTAGAGCCAGTGTTTGATTTGTCCGTTCTGGGCTACTGTAGAAACATGGCGGATTCTGAGGAAGAGGACCCACTCCCTATGTAGATATTTGAGGTCATTCTAAGGTAACAAAAACACAAGTCTTATTTTCAGGTGATTATACAGTAATCAAAACATACTTATGAATATTATATTCCGTTTCTGCCAAGTCCACTCTGCTACTGTATATGCCACTAAATTATACACACTGCACCTTTAAATCGACATTCTACGTTAAAAACGTACATGAAATTCACATCAGAACAACAAACTACATCTGCAGCACTGGGTTGGGTCAATGTTATTCTTAGACTTAGACGCTCTTAACACAATATTATCTCACCAAGAAAAGATTGGATGTGATCTTAAATTAATGAGGCCTGTCTGACACGTTTCTTTTCACTTTGTTTGCAGCACAGTCTCGTGTAAAGATGTCTCACTGTCGCGCACACACATAGCACATAACACGTGTGTCATTGCACATGTGATAACAGAAGCCAGTACCTGATTGTGCAGCTTTAGCAGCTCCTCTTCGTTGCCGCGTGTTTTTTCCTGCTCTGCGTCGTACAGCTCTCTGACTTCTCTCATCTCTTCTCCCATCTTCCTCACCTGCTCCTCCAGAGCTTCCTCATCGCTGCGCCGCGAACCCTATCGACACAAGCCACACACTATTTCAACACACGCTCAATGTATATGTGTTGTTACCACTCAAAGTGCATTTTTGTGTGTTTTCTTTCCCACAGAGGCTCCATCCTTTCAAAGTATTATTAAATTAGCTGTAGGTCTTTAGTTTCAACTTTGCAACATCATCAACTTTTTGGAAGTTTTTTTTTTCTTCTACTAGGAAGTAATAATCCTCCTCCTATACATTTGTAGGCAGGTTGCTGGAAAGGAATATATAATTTGATACTAATCAAATGGGGAAAAATAACATATGCAGAGAATACAGTTTTAAATAATAAATGAATATTAACTTGCATCTGTTAACTACTATCCCAAACCCTCACTATGCTGTTGCACCCTTAACATAGGTTCTGTCAGATTTTATCCTAAATGTTCTAAAGAAGCAGTTTATGCCATGAACTTAAGCCGCCCTCTGGTTCATTACAGCTCATTAAGTTACATGATATAAATACGATATTAGCTCTTTCACAAAAGTTTCTATGGTAATCATAAACTGCTTATAAAGTTAACACAACTGTGTAACTGATATACAATCTCTTTGTTCTTTTCCTAAAAATGTCTTGGAGCATGTCTTGTTCTTACTTTCTCTATAATTAGTACCAAATTACATTACGTTCTTCTAGGAAAATTATTCGGAATTTCAAGTAATCGCATTCAGCACATTCGGTAGTACCGTAGACTCGTTGCCATCCAGCAGATTCTGCGTCAACCTCCGTAGCTCCAGCAGGCTGGTGTGAAGGCTCCCAGTAGGCACATCCTTGGCTGAGGACGTCTCCGAGGACTCGTCCATGGAAGAGTCCGTGGACAGGGCTGAGTCTGTGACGTCATTTCCCCGGAGATGGGAGCAGAGTGAGCGGACCTCGCAGTAGGCCTCCCACAGCTGGAGACGCAGCTACGCAGTCGGGGGAGAGGGGGAAGAGTTTAGAAAAAGGACAACTGAAGTATTTTACGGTGGTTTTGGTGACCTGTCCCGCCTGTTGCGAGCCGTATCCACAATTAAAACACAATCCTACTGTTGTAATAGTAAGTGCAGGTGCTTTGGTTACCTGCTCCCTCTCCTGCTCCTGCTCCTCTTGCTCCATGCACTGCTCTATCTCACACAGCAGACTGGACGGGTGGGGCGTGATGCTTTGGAGACTGTGCTCCTCCGACAGCTGCTCCAGCCGAGCGGTCAGCTGCCTGTGGGACACCTGAACCTCGTGGAGCTCCACCTGACTCTGCCGTAACTGGTCACAAACAAAAAATGTCAAAATGTCAAAAAAGATTTTAATACATTCGGAAGTCATTCAGTAAATCTGATGCAGGTCGTCTCAGCCTGGAGATGTGAATTTATTTTTCCTCACACGGTTTTAAAAACAGAGAGTCAAAAATGTGACTTATATAGAGATTTGGAGGGCTGATTGTAGCAGGTGTATACTGTACATAAAACATGTCAATCACAATATCTACAGAGGTTATACTGTATGACAGCTCATTTATTCATGTCTCTGTACCTGTAGGTCCTTTTCGTGACACTGCTTCTCAAACACCAGCGTCCTTTCTCTGAGGTCGTCCACTGTGTTCTGCAGTAGCTCGTTCTCCTCCAGCATTGCGTGCACCCGGCGCTCCAGCTCCATCTTCCTCTCCGACAGCATCTTAATCTAACATGTCAAACAGCAGCGGTTAGACAGTGCGCAGCGGGAAACAGGCATTAAGTGGACAAACTGCAGGATTGTCTCGATTCCTGGTTGGTAGCGGACAGATGGGCGGCAGCTACAGACCTGATTAAAGTCTGAATTTTGTTGTTTCTACGACTCTGAGGCAAGCTGGGCTCTTACACAAGATTAAAAAGTACTCCCACTGGCCTGAAGAATGTTTGTTGCCTAGCACAGGCGTAGGCGTTACTTGCCACCCTCGTCCTTAGGAATGTCTTTCCTGATAGTGTCTCCACAAAGCTCGATATCAGCTTACTCCTTCTTAACCGTGCCAGTCTAACGGCCTTCCAGTGAAGGCTAGCATTACAGAGACCCAACCTGTTCCTCATAGTGAGAGTTGTGTTGTTTCCTGAGCAGCTTTCCTCCATTAAACAAACATCAGTTCTTGTTCATTTTTATCCCTCCTGCTTTTGACCTACATCTGGTAACCTACTTCACAGTGCAGGAGCTTACATGTGAATCGTTTGCTTTTTACTACCATACCACTATCTAACATTGCCAGGTTGTGGATATTTTTGGGGGCTGCTATAGTCTCTGTCTTACACAAATAGGGCAAAATGCCATTTATCATCAACACATATAAAAGGGAAAGCGGGAAAAAAGTGGGAGCACCCAGACATTGCAGTATCTCAGCTAAATATAGAGCGGTGGCTGTTTCTCCCAATTATAGCGCAGGCTCTGCAGTCTGGGTGTTTTCTGTGTAGCTTTGAAGTGAAGCCACGGGGAAATCTGAAGCGCTTACATTGTTATGCTCTAACGGTAACTGTGTTCATGACACATAGTATGTGGATGCTATCATGTATGAGCAACATGACCGACATCACAACACATCTCATGCTCCAGTAACCAAGCATGTTATTCATGCCTGATCATAGGAAACAGGGATTGCAATAAGGATGTCAAATGCCTTTAAAGCTTTTATTCCCTTTAAGTTTAAGTGACAACATGAGAGCTGAGTTTCTTTAATATTAGAAGACATCAAATGGTCAAAAGTCTCAGTATTTCATTCAGCAATTCACTCAATGAAATAATAGTGCTTTACCCTATCATCAACTCATTTAATTGGACAGAAAGGAGAAGCAATTCAAAATGCTGAGCGAGATTCTGGTGCAATCCTTGTTTCTATATATTTTTACGAGACGTCACATGCAGCATGCAGTCTGGTCGACAGACAGCGTTCGGTGACCACTCACTTCTAGCCCTTGCTGCTCCGACCGAGAGGGAAGGAGGAACGGGTGAAGAGACAGATAAAGATTATAGAAAGGTAGAAAGAGAAGAAAAAGATGAAGCGCCCTGACTGATTGAAACAGTACCTAGAAATGCTAGTAGTATGATAAGGTGATATTTTATAGCCTCTGAAAAAATTGGATATTTGTTGTTGGACACTTTTTAAGTGAGACTGTGTAACTGTGTAACTTTTACCTACAGTAACAGTAGCAATGAATTTCCCTTGAGTCAGCTGCTTTAAAGACACCATCATCATCATTAGGATGTCTGACTAAGAGGAAGTGGGGAACAACAAACATGTCTCGTGGATAGATATGGTTTGTTTTGCTTTGTTTTGCTGACTCGGTGATGTCAGTTACACAGCAACATTAGCAAACACCAGTCTCCACCAGCTACTGGTCCTACTGGAACAAGTGAAACGGTATCAATAAAACTCACTGAGTGTAGTGAAGTGGGCATTGCAATGTTTATAAATTCAACATCTGATTTGTTAGAAGAAGAATTTGAAAGTTACATAGTCTCACTTTAACTGCTCTAGTGATTTACTGTTATCATAGAGATTCAGGCTACTCATTGTGTACCAATAACTTAAAACAAGCAACAGTATTGTACAGAAAACAGAACTTGGTTGTATTTTTGTGTGATTTTTTGTTAGATTTTAGTATAAAGCGATCTATAATGGAAAGTGATATCGATAAACGGCTCACCTCAGCCTGTAGAGTTTCTAGTCGTGTCATGTGCTGGCTTGTAGACAGACTCTTCTCCCTGAAGTCATCCCGTAATGAATGGACCTGAGTGGACAGCTGCCTCTCCACCTCTGCAGCCTGGAAAGAAACAGACAGACAGAGAGAGAGAAGATGGAGAGAGAAAAATAAAAGTTCAATTTTGTGTCTAAAAGTGTGTCAGTAATTATTGATGAAGATCCCCTGCAGGCATGTTATCTGTCTGATATGCTTTCTCCACAAGAAAGTTCAGTTACCTTGTTAAACATTTATAAACCGACTCAATCTCTCTCATTGAATAATTGAAAAAAAAACAAACCCGGAATCTTTCGAATGTGCAAATATCGTTCATTTCGAGTGTTTAACTGCTGAACACGAGACGTCTCATATTTCACTGAAAAGTCTATTTTCGGCGAATGAGGATTACAGATTTCAAGTTTCCACGTCACACTTGTGTTAGACGCGTACTAGGCCAACGATTGGCCTACATGCTGGTTGCGATGTCACAAAAATCATGCTCGTATGTCAGAGAAAACTTTCCACCTTCTACATTTAAATGTCAAATTCTGCACATATATATCAGAGGGAGACTTTAATCTTGACATTCTTAACGTGTGACATGAAATGCTCAGTTATATTAGAAACATTACTCAGCTTGTTTTGCATTCCCGAGAGAATGAGGTGATTCACTGGAATCTGATAAGAAATAGCAAGTGCAAGCACACGCACGCACACACACACACACACACACACACACACACACACACACACACACACACACACACACACACACACACAGAGACACACAAACATGTACAAGTTCACCATGTACTCAGTGTTATTGATGTAGTGTTACGGTAACCACCCATCCCCAAACTGTGTTCCTGTAAATGGTAAAACAGCTCTTCCTTTGAAAGCATCATTTTTACCCAAATGTCACGGCCTTTTTCAAAAGCTTCAAATAGTCTGTTGCTCATTATTATTGCGATCCGGTGCAGCAGCAGCAGCAGCAGCAGCAGCAGCAGACTGTGGGCATCAGCTGAGCTTATTGGACAGGTTGGGATCAGGCCACACAGAGCCTGGCTGAGCTTCATTAGCATAGAGCTGCACTCAGGAAGCTTTCTTTTGCATTATCATCACTGTCATGGCAACAGCAAAAAAAAATCCTAAAAAAAAAAAAAAAAAATCACTCGCTTTCTGCTCGCTCAAGACACACACACTAGTAAATGTGTCAAACACTGTAAGCACGGATGTGACTGATCCGCACACTTGTTATAAATCAAGCTGAGCAGTCCTCAGCTCTAATCCCCCCACACATGTTTGAGCTCTATATATTTAGTTTTTTCAGGGTTTGTCTTTTAATCAGTGGGAGCTGAAAGGAAATAAACACGGCTTCTTCAACATCAGTTTGGAGTGCAGCCTCTGGGTGGCACTAAACGCTGCTGCAGCTTCTCAAGACGCTCACAGATTTGCCCACTCTGTCTTATAGATGCATTCGCTCACTTTCAGTTCACTTCTGTCCTTAGGTAACACTGGTTGTAGTCTGCAGCTGTATTCTGCTGGGAGTCTCTGGAAAGGAAAAGCTGCCAGGACGGCTCTGCTTCAGCTTCACCGTGCTGGGGTTTGAATCTGAGCAGTAACTAAATGCTGCAGCCTCTCTGGAAGCATGACAGCGGCTGCTCTGTTAAAACTTATATGATTTTTCTTATGGTAAGATCGTGATAAAAACTGGAATTATCAGTTGGGTTCAGTCATGTCAAAAGGTGAAAATGTTCTCCTTTAAATAGGGCAAAATCTAGGGCAAGATGTTGCGGATACATCTGTCTCCCATTCTGGATGCTCCATGCAGTGTTATTCCAGAAAGTACTGAGACTAAAACATTATGCATTCTTAAATTCTAATTTGAGCTAATAATTAACTATAGAAATGGGTCATTTTTTTTTAATAAAATTACCATAATGACAGTGGCTAGATTTTTTTCCACAACACTGGAACATCAAATATTTTCTCTGTGTACCAGTCAAGACAGGATTAAATAAATTATCACTACGTATTACACTTTCAACACCAGCTTCATGTTTGAGTTGTCATTTAAAACACATAATGCTAATGGCTGACACTGAATGGATGGGGGGCTGATTGATGCAGTGTAGGTTTTTAGGTGTGGCTAAGAACAATTTGCAACTTTGTCGCAGTAGTCTCGAGTCACCTTGACATTACTATGAGCTAATGTCTCTGAAGCCAGTGGTAGAAAGTCACTAAGCACAACATTCATTTGACAGCTACGGTTACTTTATTTATAAAGACTTTACACACAAAATAGTGTAAGATTCTGAAGTATGATTTGTTGAAATAGATTAAATGATCCAGCTCCACCTTGATCAACTACAACATTAAAATGATATTTATATAAAGTACTGTGCAAACATCTTAGGCCATCATTAGATTTATTGTTTTAGCAATGCTTTAATGGCCATATATAATTATTTATCCCGTCTCTTTATTAGAAAACAGCCAAAAAATACAGGACACGTGTATGCAGTATTAAAAAAATATTCTATAGGCTAGAGTGGCAAGTATTTAGTGTGACCTCCCCTTACACTTGAGCAATAGCAGGAACCTGGCTCTCTTAAACCTAAATGGAATGAAACCATAATTAATATCACAGATCAAAGATCACAGAATTTGACATAAAATCATAATTTTGCATCATCAAGGCCACTCTCAAAGGGAAATCAGCTTCAATGCCAAAAGAGTTCAAGATGTGCTTAGTGGCAAGGGTGGTCCCACTAAATACTGACTTTTGCTTGTAGAAGTAATTTTGTTCTGAAAATTGTGGTTTTTAAAAAAAATGTTGTGTACATATTTCCTGTATTTTCTGTTTCTATCTTAATTAAGAGACCGAAAAACTAAATATAGATGGTCATTAAAACTTTGCTAAAACAACAAAGCTAGTGGTGGCCTAAGACTTTTGCACAGTACTGTACATTAATAATTATGCATTGAGGCCTTGGGCTTCACCCTTTTCCTTTATTGGTAATTGACTGTGTGTATTTTATTATGGGAAAATGGATTGGTGTAAACCCAAAAGGTGATGTTTTGTCAGTTGCATACCCACACAAATTGTTAAGTATTGTTTCTTATAATGTATGACCTAAATAAACTCAATCATTTATATAATAACACTCACGGGACTTACTTTTCTGCCTTACCAGTAGTTTAACTTTTAATAACTGAAGAACATTTTGCTGACAACATTTTTCTGAACACAGTGTTCTATAGCTGATTTTACTTAACCCTCCTGAGTCAAAATTGGCCTGAGGACAACAGGCATTAACTCAAAAAAAAAATATACAATTTCATTTAAATGAGGTCTATTGACCTTAATTTCCAAAAATATGTGTAAAACCTGTGGTGATAAGGGTGGAATGAAGTTGGCTAAAAGGGTCTAACACAGAATTGGGTGATAATTTATACCTTATGCTTTATAAACAGTCAAATAAAATCAGGTCAACAAAAGTTGCATGGTCGACAGGAAGACAACAGGAGGGTTAAGTAAAGAATGTGAATACTTCCTCCACCTCTATCTGAGCCAACGGGCCTTCAGTAATAGTGACTGGATGTAGTGGCTTTCTATGTGACAGCTGTATCATGCCGCCTTCTTTGTGCAGGAAGCAGATGTGCAGTCAGCGGAGGCCAAGTGCAGCGGCAGGTCACGGCGCTAACGTGACATCTAACCCACTGGCCCAACAAACCGACAGATTGAGATCACGGCGAAAACGCCACAGAGTTTTGATCGCGGGGCGTCTGATTGGCAGATACTAGCTTAATCTGAGCGCAAATTCCTCAGATCCCAGCTCAAGCTTTATAAACACGGCAGGACAAACAGTGGCAAATCAGACTGCTGGGTCTGAATCCAGGGCAGCGAAGTAGGGATCAGCAGCAGCAGAGAGGCCTTTTACTCTGACATTTATCTGAGCACATACTGTACGCTCACTTTCCAGAGCTGGGAGCTGAGACTCCTGTTGATTCAGGAGGAAGGCAAGGCTGCGTCTGGCATTTATGACTGCGAGGTGCGTCTCGGGTCTTTTCGGTCATGCAAACCTCGCATCAAACTATCTGTATGCCCTGTGCCGTTCTGTGGAGCGCATTCCCATGGTAACAACAACACAGGAGTTTCATTTGCATGTCACTCCGGTTGTCATGGCAACCCGGGACGAGAAGTGGGATTGGCGGAGCTGCGACTCGTGCTCTCGGTGCTTTCTGGTATTTTCCTTTAGTTGCTTTCACGCAGCGCTGCTTTTGTCTAGACTTTACGGAGGATGGATAACCCCCACGTTTTGAAACGGTTACATAACACACACATCCTCAGAGTGACAATATGTGCCAATCACAGAGCTGATCCTGAAAACAGCAGCTACCTCATGGGCTGACGGGGAGGCAGACGTATATGTGCTCCAGTGACTGGTGTTGAACGTGGCTGATTGCTGGACAGATGCCCAGGGACTGTGTTCGACACTGGCGGAAGGGTGTAAAAAGAAAAAAAAAAGAAAAGAGGAGTGAAAGTGAGTCACTAGCAGAGGGGGATGCGGACACGCTGTTCTGATGAGGCCACAAACGACAAGGGGATGTCACATTTAAGCTTTTGTCATCCAGAGATATTCACGTTACCCCATGCTTGTTCAATTTTGGCAGATGACGAACCAGAAAAGAATGAAATCACTTCCCCTTCCACAAGCCTGGAATAAACAACTTTGATGAGTCACTGGCAGCTGCTGTCTAACATCTAATTAGGTAAATTCTAGAGGTTGACGCAATTAGAATGAACCATGGCCGTAAAGCACGCAAACACACGCGATGTAGTCTGCGCATCCCTAGCCATCCCTTTTCTGAGCATGTGCCGTAATGTAATTAGAGAAAGGTCCTCTTCCTGCTAGTTCACTCTGATCAGATTAGGTCTGAGAAGATTGGCTGTCCTCACACTCAAGACCAGCACAGACGTCCTCAGTTCTATTGCTGGAGGCTGTTTCTATATTCCTCTTTCTTACTTATTCAGTATTGTGTAGATTTGTCACTCGTCAGTGTTGCATTTTCTCACCTGCGCGCGCTCACTAACACACACACACACACACACATACACATACACATACACATACACACATATGGCCACAGAGAAATAACCACAGGAGGTATTTTTGTCAATCCAGCATACGGTGTGACGACAGTGACGCGTGTGTTAGCTCTTTTCTGCCCAAATATCTAAAGTTACCTGCTGTTATTAATTAAGTAGAGTATGGGTCCGAGTTGTTTTGGTTCCTGACTGAATGCATATGGCACGGATTACCACGGATTACAGCCTAATCCCCTCAGCGCTGCATCTTACCCCATGACTTGCATCACTTCCTACGGAGTGCCCTGCCTTCTCAAGGTCATCACACTGCAGCCAATCCAAAGCTCTGTTAAGAAATGATTTATTTTTAACAATGCTCTAAGGTTACTCTCTAAGGTTGGCTTTATGAAATTACCCTCTGAAGGGCCGGAATCATGTATGGAGGACAAATATTGAAATATATCAATTAATAAAAGCCGTAAAAAAGAATTGAATTATTTTTTTAAATAAATAAACAACAAAAATGTTGGTAATGAATCTGAAAATTAGACATATTTTAAAGGTTTGAGTTAGAAAATTATACTCCAAAAGGCTAGAATCACATACGGAGGACAAACATTTAAATGTATCAATTAATAAAAGCTAAAAAAAACAAAAAAGAAAAGTAAATTAATTTTTAAATAAATAAACAACACAAATGGTAGTAATTTATCTGAAAATTAGATATATTTCAAAGGTTGGATTTAGAAAATTACACTTCAAAGAGCTGGAATGAAGTATGGAGAACAAAAATTTTAATGTATCAATTAATGAAAGCTGAAAAAAACACAAATAAATCATTAAATTAATCATTTAATTTATAAAGAACAAAAATTGTGGTAATTAATCTGAAAGGTTTGCTTTAGAAATCACCATCTGAAAATGGAATAGTCATATAAAAATCTACTTAATAAGTTAATAAATACACAAATAAATTACTTTTATTTCTATTTATCTTTGATCTATTTCTACTTCTCTACTAATCCACATTTATTTGTTTCTTATTTCCTACATGCTTTTATTTATTTATACTTCCTGTTACTTAAAACATAGATGTAGATGTATAGAAATGTTTTAATTTGATGAAATGTCTTACTCATCTACTATATGTCTTTAGGAGTAATAATATTTACTTTATTATTCATTTCTGGATTTAATTATTTATGTCATTTCACCACATATTTATATATTATCTTGTTATCCTGATTAATCAAAATACATATTTATTGATTGATTAATCATTTTTTTCTCCGTAGTTAAACTTAACTCAATACTATTCTTCCTGTGGTGTAACAATGGCGGCTGCAAACTGGTTAAACTTATTATCTGCTTCCTTTGGTTGTGTGTTATTGTAAGGATGTGGTTGCTCTCTCAATTAGGAGCCTGGTCCTCAATAGTGTGTTGTCACCACAGGTCAAACCACTACAATAACAAACTCATCATCATCATCATCATCATCATCATTGATAGGATGTGTAGAGGAAGTCTTGGACAGGGTTAACAGGAGGTCACATGCAAACCTGTTTAGAATTAATTTGAGCGTTGCAATGAAAGAGTTAACAATAAGTAGCGATGGGGAGGGCAGATGAAAATAGCAGGCCTCCAGTGGCCTCACTACTGCAGAGTTTCCTCGGGGTAATTTCACATTCCCTCCATTCACTCAGAGCTGTAAACAGTTAACATTACTTAGTCACAGCCCATTGCTTAGTAATGAGCATAGATAGAGAGCGAGAGAAAGAGAAGAAAGCGAGGAAGACAAAGGGAGAAAAAAAAGATAAAATTGAGGGAGCGAGCTAGCACTGTGAATGACCTCATTTATTCTATTACCCAGCAGGTCTCCCACTGCCTGCCCAATGCACTGAATCATAAGATGTGGATCGATGCAGTCAATTAAGTCTTGTGAATTTCACTGAGTCACAACGAATGCGAGATAGGCTCCCCCCCCCCCCCAAAACACAATACAGACCCGCAGAAAGGAAATGCACTTTAATTATGCTAAGTGTCTAGATCCATAGAGACTGACCCACCCAAGCACAGTCCATGATCGCAATTTGATGATGGGAGTTGGGGGCAAAATGGAGCGAGAGGTTGATATAATCTGATTGAGACGAGAAAAAAGAGAGTTGGCCTGCGAGAGGCGGCGAGCTCGGGGTTAAAAAAATCAAACCACTCAGAGCATCTCCTCCCTGAGCAGCGGGTGCCTGGCAGCAGCTCATGTCTTGTCCCAGGAGGGGAAACGTGAGCGTTGCTACAGAAAGCACCGCTGAAGGGGTTATCAAAGCACCTGTGCAGGCTTGTCAACCTTTGTGTATAAGGCTCTAGGGGGCATCTCGAAATGTGGATGCGGCACCCACTGTGAGCCTACCTGGCTGCGGTCGAGGCTATGAGGCGTTCACTGACCTTTAAGTTGTCGTAACGGTCTTTCAGGTGTTTATATTGTACGTCCCTTAGCCAGGTGAGGCAGCATGATGTGCATTATTCTTTTCAGCCACACTATTATTTGGGATATATTATTATTAAATCATTCTATATGGTTGTACTGACAGGCCATAATATTTTTTACAAGCGTCAAGGTACAGAGCATGGACAAATTAACAGGAACACCACTGCTATAAACACAACAATGACATGAACGATAGTCTAGCTTCTCAGATAGAGTTCACCGCTGGGCTGTTGCACCGTGGCCACTCTATCTGGATACAGTGTCCTTGTTTTGCTGTGGATTGAGCTGACTGAGGTGTTGTATTGAGCTTCTTAGGAGGATTTAATCAGCTGTTGCTACAACACATCCACTCCAGCTGCATCAATCTCCATCAGTAGCCAATCTCAGTCCGCCCTGATGTGTGTACACTACAGTACATCCCATCATGAGGGGTATAGCCTAAATTATTACTCCATCAACCCTGAGCACTGCTTTATGTGTATGCTTATTTATGTATCTATATGTCTGCCTGTCCATCTTTTAAGGGACCTTTTCGATTCTGCCCGTCATAATAACTGCACTCAAATTACCTGTCAATATGCAGAGTGGTGTTGCGTAAACGGCAGTCCAATCACTTTAAATTATTCAGCCTACGACCCGGAAGCTCCCCTTTTATATTGATGAGTTAGCATAATTTAAGTGAAGTTAGAGAGAAACAGACTGAAGGATGGTAGACCCCCCCCCCTAAGGGATGATGATTCCTCACTTGACTGAGCACCTTATGTCATGTCAGCCAGACTTGAACTGGACTGAGTGGCCTTGAGGCCACTGACAGGATGAAATACGCGCGTGTGTGTATTTCACACACACGCACGTACACACGTACTTGCACATCCATATGTTTCTTTGTGGGTTAGAAGGGCATTTAAAGCAGCATTAAGACCATGTGACACAGTAACTCAAAGCCCAGACTAATTAAATCTTCCATGTATATTGGCCCAGGCTGCCTGAAGCAGCACATCTGAGGCATACATAAACACACACACACACACACACACGGACACACGGACACTGCTCCTCACCCTACTGAGTTGCTCCAGCAGTCTATGGTTCTGTTCAGAGAGCTCGCTGATGGCCTTGGTCTTGTCCCTGTCAGCCTCTCTCAGCTGGACCTGGTGTCGCTCCAGCTCGCCCTGCAGCTGCTGCACGTCCGTCTCCAGCTCGGCCACGCGGCCCTCCCACTCCCCCTCTCGACTTTCCAGACGGCGACGCAATTCATGCTTCTCTTGCTCTAAATGCTGCATGTAGACAAAAAAGGAGAGAGGGGGCATTAGGGTTAAACCTCCATTGGATTGGATTTGATGTGAAGTATTGCCTAATTTAAAAAAAAAAAAAAAAGCATAAGTACGAGTGAAATCACTGCAGGTGTGACAAAGATGCTTGCAGGTGCACATGTGCGTCAACAGACTGAGAAAGTTGTGTTCAGTCCTTGGAAAAATGTCATCTCAATGAGGGTATAAAAGTTAAAGATGGAAACTTGGTCCTTTCCTTTAACTAACTTAAAGTTTTATTACAAAACAAGAAAAAAAGTGCTAAATCATCACTGCAACCATTACACAGGTTGAAGGGCCATAATATAGCGACTGAAATGAACCCATTCCTTGTTTCTCTAGTTCCTGGAGTGACAGTTTAGATTATGGGATCCTTCTTTTTATTCTCTAGAAGGCAATGAATGATTGACAGATGCACTGCAGCACCAGCGGCTGCCAGGGTTTGGATGGGGGTTGCTGTTATTGGTTAAGTCCAAGGGTGAAACAGCTGGCATCTGTATGGCCACTATATTCATCTCTGGGTAAACGCCTGAACAAAAGGAGAGGATCAAAAGACAATCAAAACATGACCACACAACATCATCAGCCACCGGTTAGAATAGGTTACCTGGGAACTGTAACAACATCAGTAAGGAGAGTCTCATATTAAGAGGCAGCTTATTTCTCTGAGCTGCAACATGAGGATGAATATGGATCAATGGGCTGAACAGATGTACAGTAGATACAGTAGGCCCTGGACAGTCACAGGATTAGTCTTTGTGCCTTTTCTCAGGCCACGTGCTGCCTTGCATTAAGGATTTTGGAAACAGCAAGAACAAAAGCTCAGCTGTGCAGTTTTCAGTATAAACAACCAGGTGTTAGATAAATAACAGACTGTGCTGCATTTTAGCTCTGCTGCTGCTCACTATAAAGAGGGAGGCAGTGTAGTTTACTTCAACTTTAGATCACAATGACCAGCAAGTTTTATGTCAGTCTATAAAATGTCTTCTCAGCTTCAAGCACATTAGGCACTATTATAAGCTACCACTATAAGGGCATCATGCGAGATGAAACCCTTTCTTTGACAGCTGAAGGGCAGAATTTGTAATGGTCCTGAATGGCTTTGTTTACATTGTGTAGGCCCGAGCTTGACTATTACACTTATGATATTCAAAGGGCAGTATTAAAACTTGAGCAACATGATATTGTATTCCGCTAGTTTACCTCTAGTTTCTCGCTGAGATCTTTGTGCATTTTCTCATATTGCTTGGTCAAGTCTTGGTTTCTTTCCAGCAGTGCTTTTCCGAGTTTAGCGGCTAAAACCAAGTCTTTTTCCTTTTGACGATAGAGCGACAGCAAGTCTGCGTTATGCCCCACCGCAGGCGCCTCTAGGTCCGACAGCTCCTCCTCGCCGTCCCGCTCCCCGGCAAGCATGGCCAGTTCCTCCTCCAAGGCCATGCCGAGGCCTCCGGAGCCGGTGTGCCGCAGCGGGTGACCCTGAAAGCCGCCGGGCTCCTGAGCGGCGGGACTGGTCCGGGGCTCCATGCTGTCGCTGTCCAGCTCCAGTGGTGCTGAAACCACGGCAGGCGTCTGCAGGTCTAGGCAGAAAGCGGACATCGCCGCCCGGCGGAGGAGAAGCCAACAGATAAGAGCTGACTGATTTCACTCCGGATGAACCCACCCTACTCTGGCTGGGTTGGGCTGACCACACCGGCTTGTAATTGACAATTCATCCATCGCTCTCGCTATTCCGAGTTGGATCCAGTCAGACTGACAACTGCTGTCTTTCCAGTTTCCTAACGTCGCTCTCTCCTCGATATCCAAGCAGTAACGGCTCTGGCTCTGATTGAATCCCCGGTAAACACCGTCTCCTCTGTGGCTCACTGACTGGCTGCTAACTATCACACACACAAAATGTTTTTATCCCGGTATAAACCGCCTAGATGGGCTCTCCGCAGCGGTCGGTCGGTCAGGGTCCCTCCCGTTGCAGGGTCCCGGGTCCCCCATAATGATCGGCCTGTTACACCGGAGGCATCTGCCAGCCAAATAGATAAGCGCGATCCCGAAGCCTGCTCAACCTCGTTCCCTTCTTGAATGCGCGTTCCCGCCACGGTAGTGACGCCAGCTGCAACCTGTTACAAACGGTCACCCCATTGGTTTAAAATGATAGCGCCATATTTTGGTGCCCCTCACACATCTGTGACATCCAGTAGAAGAGCAGGGGGATACATAAAATAAGAACAGCCTGTTGCCTACAGTAATGCACCAGCCACCGTGAGAAAAACCTTTAGTGTATGCAAAACCCATGGATGTATAAAAATAATAATGATGGAAATAATCATAATAATATTAATAATGATAATAATGACAACAATAATAATAAGATAATAATTATAATAATTATTTGTTTCATACACAGTAAAACTGAAGTTGGTGCTGAAAGCCAAAAATATATAAATAGATATATTGTAAAAAAAAAAAATACAATTTGAATAATTTCATAGGCTAATAGGCTATTAAACATGATATATTATATTATATGATATAGTAACCTGTACGAAAAAAAGTCATAAAAAGTTATTGCGATGTTTTAACTGTGCCTAGTGTAATTAAGGCTAATTGTGTTCAGGTGGTGCAAGTAGGCTAAGTTAAGTGAACAAATTTAGCGCAAATTTAAATGGCTCGTAAGTCAGTAAAAATTAGCTTTTCGGTAAATAATACTTGCATAAATTGTTCCCTTTAAGTAATGAGTTAAAGTAAGGTTATAGCCTAGCTGCCTTTTATCATTTTACCTGCTTTGACTTAAGAAAACGGCGGCAACAAAACTAATTAGGCTAACTTAAGGCTAGCTAGCTAACCTTAACCGTAAAAGAAATTTAACTGCGCATTATGTAACGTGAACATGGTTTAAACAGGTGAGTCGGTGGTCTGAACAGGTGAGTCGGTGGTCTGAACAGGTGAGTCGGTGGTTTGAACAGGTGAGTCGCTGCAACTACTTCCACAGTGGTTCCAACAATTTAGCAGTTTGTTGTCTAGTAAGTAGTCGGTAAAGCTAACATTAGCCTTAATGTTAATGTTACATTTCTCCCTTCAATTGTATGCATACCGTCTTTCATGCTAGACAGTTTATTATTGCATTTTACATCTTCACTTGTAGGCTACATATTCTCAATGAAGAAACGTTTTGAGGTACTAGTACTTTAGTTACTAGAGTATTTCCATTTTATGCTACTTTATACTTCACTACAGGGACATTTGAGGTTTTAGTCCACTACATTTCTTTGACAGCTATAGTTACTAGTTATCTTGCAGATAGTACAGCTCTGTAATTGATAAATATACCAACCAGCATAAGAAGTAATTAAAATGAGTTCACTTTCACCAGCTAGCTACAACATTAAACTTAAACCCGTTTTATATCACTTCAAAGGTCAAGGAGTACTTTTACTGCTAAATAGAGTAACTAGCTTTAGTAGCCTACATTTTTCCTGATAAACATGTATTTATACTAGATAAAGTACTGTACATGTTAAGTATTATTACATTGTGGTATTGCAAATCTTAATGACAATATCTAAATACTCTGCAGTCGCTTACATATCTCTCTCTTTTTTGTTTATTGTGCATATTTTATTTGAGCAAGTATGTTATGTACTGTTATGTACTATGTATGTTGATGTGAATCAAATAGGATGAACTCAAATATGTAAAATTACTAAACAAGTGTTAAGGAAGATAATTGCATCTGTGACAAATGTACATGACTCAATGTGAGGGGGAATGCCTGCTTAACAGTTAGTTATGCCTCCTTTTTATGAGGAAAATACCCTCTGGCTAGTGTTCCATTCAAAAGCATGTGCTTCCAGTCATTTTTATCCAAAGATAAAGGTGAAGGTATCCAGCCTCAAGAAGAAAAATTGTTAGGAATTGGGATCAAATGACTGACAACAACATCAAGATAATTCAAGTTATATTCATCAAATGTATATACAGTGTAAGTATCTCCCAAAAGCTGCTAACTGCTGAAGTGTGTATGGACTTCATATTTTTTACAAAAGGAGAAAATAAAATGAAGAAACACTCCAAATTAAAAACCGTTTTCTATCAATTTTAAGAGGCTAATTTAGCCAGGGCATTAATTAGGGTCAAAGGTCATGGAATTCATTTACTCAGTAAAGCTCCTCACAGATGTACCGATACGTATGTGTGAGGGATGAAGGGGTGGAGATGAAGGGTTAGGATGTTGGGGGCGGGGTATTAGCGATGAATGATTATAAACAAAGCCTCTTGAGCTGATAAAGTGAAGGCACAAAGGAAGTGGGTCACAGCCTGCTGGTCCACCGTCGCCTAGCTTCAGGGGCCGAGGGGGTCCACGCAGTACGTAGATAATGGGTGATTTCCTCTGAGCACATCAAAACCTCACTGCTTTGATAAACCGCTAAGCTGAATGAATGTAACAGCCCGCATTATCCTTATTAGTGTAATGCTGCCTGTGTTGAGTCGTAAAAAAACAACAACAACTACCTTTGTGCTGTAAAAATAACACATCATAACACATTATATCATTGTGTACAGTTTGTACAAGATATATATTTATTATCATTTCTTTTCCAAACAATATTTATGGAAACAATTACTGTTATAACAACAACATAAACAAAAATAACCTCAGTTACATACAATACAAACCTTTCATGTTTAAGGATTGCACGCAACAAGCACAATAAGATGTACAGTTTCATGTCTTTTTTGGTCTATGAAATACATTTGAGAGGCATTGTATGAAGCTCATTGTTGAGAATGTTAATCAAACAAACACCAGTATAGTATACTTTAATCACACTGGTTTTCCTCTTCTTGATACTACTTTTTATTGCTCCATATTATGGACTATAGCTCCCTCTGTGGGAGAAGAATATACTACACACCCACATCCTTCAAAATGATTGGTTAACAAAAACAGCCCCCTTACACTGCATAGCATTAAAAAAAAAACACACAGATCAGATCAGAATGTGATATGACGCTGCTGTTTGTGTGTTTCTGAGTGGTTATGGTTATGATGTGAAAAAAATTGGCCTTTGTTTATATCCGCGGTAGTACAGTTGTTTACCGAGCTTCAGCATTTACAACCAATCACAGAGACATTTTCCCTCAGAGAGCATGAATAGCTTTCTGCCTGTGATGGATTGTCAACAACATCAAAAGCTTTGTCGGCAAATTTGAGTTCTATATTGTCATGGGGTACTCGTGTGATTTACCGAGTGAGTAAGCAACTTTAAATTCCCTCAAACAGTAAATTAAGCTCCTTTAGTAGTGACACTTGACTGTCAGTATCTAGTGCAGCTTCTTTCCAGTACTGAGTGTACTGCTCTTATGTAACACCAACCCTTAGTCATACAAGCATGACTCTGCCTTTTTTTTTTTTTTTTTCAACTAATGCAAGGTTTGGCTGCCTGTTATGTAACAAAACCAGGCTCTTCAAACCCTCTAGATTGCAGTATTTTTCTCTTAATAGCCCTAACCTTATACCAACATGTCAGAACAGAGAAGAGAGAGAAGTAGATATTTCAGTGTTTTAGCCAGTGGATGGCAGTGTTTTTACACTGCTACTTCTTGGAAAAGCTTGTGGCACCTGCTCAAGAGGTACCGCTCTGTGTGATCATTTCAGTTTCTCTCTGATAAATACTTCTGTCATACTACACTATTTGATTTACTTAAAATCAATAAATAAGTAATATTTGTTGTTTTTGCAGGAACAAAGCACACACACACAAAAAAATACCTGTATAGTATTTTCACACTGTAGGAAGAGTGGAATTGCTTGTAACATAAATGATTGGGAAGTGATTGTAAAAGTCCTGGACTCAGCTCATGGTGAGTGAAAAGGATTTGTAATTTTCCTTTTTCCTTTACTTGAGAATTACGCCAGGATCGGCCTTAGACACATACAATACCTTGTTGCTAGGTAACATCAGTATGATGCCTCTGCCTCAACCCAATACTCTGAATCACTGTGAAAATTCACCCTGTTCTATACTGATTTGAGTAAACCATAAATACTAAATGACACAATGTTATATAAAAACTGTCTTTAAATGAACTTTGTAGCTTTCATAGTGTTGAGTATACTTCATGCAGGCTTTAAAAAGATTATTTTTATATTAGGAACTGTAACCTTTACTGATACACTCTGCTTTACTGTTGCATTTACTTTACTGTAGATACAAGAGATACAGTACAGTGGCAGCGAAAGGTTTAAAAAAGTATCAGGCTGAAAGCAGTCATATACCTCACCTCTAACAACATGCTGCATTGTGTGGAAGCTCAAAGTAGTTTCTATTTATAAGACATCTCATATTATTACATCGAGGATATTTAAGGATCCAAAATAAAACTTCTTGGCTTCTCTCTAAACAGATATTAGGTTACATCGGGGTCCCTTTGAAACGCTTTGGGCAGATATTCTGTTTCTTTGGCAGGTGATGACCTCATCCCGTGTTGTTGTGGGGAAGTCTTTCATTAAGGGCTCTTCCTGGATGTGCGCTTGTCCAGACACAGATTTTCTCTCCAGATTACTGTAATAGAGCCACATGTCAAAGAAGTCTGAAGCAGCGGAGCTAAAAAATGCCATTAAAGCACCAGAGTCAAGGTGCAAAAAAAGAGACAAATTCAATCAGTTCCTCAAAGGAGGGAAGTGGTAGAGATGAAGGTGAGATGGTGGAGGTGTAATCTGATCTCAGGCCAGCGTAGGTCACAGGTACAAAGACACTCAAACTTTTTTTAGTGCTACAGTCATTGTAAAAATTCTAATTAACAGTCACTAAGTAGTTGTTCTATGTCGGCCACTGATTACTTTCACACTCATTGATTGACTGACATAACTGTGCTTGCCAGGTTCTGCCATCTGTTACTTTGAGTGTGTAATATGGCTGTGTGTGTGTGCGTGTGTACTTTGCAAGTCAGTATTACAGTGATGTGTCACTTGGCTTACATTAGCATAAAAACAAGCTAATTGAGGTGAGGCTGAAGTAGTGTGTCAGACACTGGGGACCTTGTTAGGTTGTGACATGACATGCAGTGTTACTGTTTACTCTGGGACAATAATATTTCAATTGACTTCTTTACTTTGCTACATTGCTGTGTACATTCTGTTACAGTACCTCAGTGTACTCTGTTATAGTGCTATTACAGATGATTGCCTGTAGTATGCATGCAGTACAGTCTGTACAACAAGGCACAGTGATCACTTTGAATATAAGTGGTTACAGAAATACAGAGCCATGGATGGGGAGGGGTCTAAGTGACATTATGATTGTACGAAAGCTCTTGTTACCTAAGTAAAAAGAAACATAATAGTAACTATACAATAGAAATGAAGGCATAATTTAAGTGTAAACCCATAATTGTGACAGTATTGAGTGTTAACTCTTATCTGAAGATAGGGTTTTGTCAATCTCTGAAAAGAATCAATGAAATGTGAATGACTCTAACAATACAGTTTCCTCAATGCTTGCAGGCCTTTCTTTCAATAATAAAATTCAACTATTTTTTAAAATTGCTCTCTTTCTTGTTGACTTGCAGATGAAAGCAGAATTTAACTGTAATGAAATCCTTGTTCTGCCAGTTGTTAGACTGCAGCACTGCCGCTTATTAAAAGGAGGTGCAGGGGTCATTGTATTTAGTCACTAATGAGCTGCACAATTTAGGAAGTAACTGACATGAACCTACAGTATAGTAGTTTTTTAACTATCGGGCGCTGACTGTTCACGCAGTATGTCTAGCTGCATTCATTAGTGTGATTAGTGACGGCTGCTGCAGTACAGGGGAGAGCAAGAAAGAGTTTGGGGTGGTGGGGGGTGGTGGTTAGGGGTAAGCCGATGACAGAGAAGTGAGTGAGAGAGAGAGAACGAGAGCTTCCTCTCACTCTCTCTACAGTATGTGATCACCACCAGTCTGCTGCATTACTCTACAATGCAATGTCTCTGTAGCACTCCGCTCCCTCCCTCTCTCTCCTCCTCTCTGTCTCTCTGTAAGCAGTAATCTCCAGTCGCTCACTGCCTCACAGCTCTCTGCCCTGCCACAGTGCATCTCTCTCTCCCCTTGGCTCCGCTCTCTCCCCAGTGAGGATGACATCCCCGAATTTGATGTACCAGCGAAGCTCTCATTCTGACTGGTGGCTTCCGAGGGAGACCCCACATGAACGGGCTTACTGGACGAGGAGGTGCCGTGTCTAAGGAGCTTCGCAGAAAAACCTGTCAGCTGTAGCTGCCTCTGAGTAAGTGCTGTGCTGTTTTAAGATAAGGGAAAGGGGGTAAAGGGGATGACTGGGTCAAGGAAGGAAGGAAAACAGTGTCTTTGCTTTACAGCTCAGAACTGCAACAATGCAATATTTTCCCCACATCTCTGCATGTTTAGAACTATTGCCTGATGAATTGATTGATTGACTGGCTGAAGCTACAGCCGAGGATTTGTTTATGATGCGATAGCTTTGGTTGCAGCAAGCTTCTGCAGCAGCTGTATCTCGTCTATCAGGAGTGAGTGCTATTCTTGGTCACGACACTGAAATGCTGTGTCTTTGTTTGCCCGTCTCTCTTCATCGCTGTGCTTACTGTAGCATACACTCATACAGATGGCTATCACTCCCCGGGGTTGGCGTTCAAACTCACCACTGTGTTCATGTGGTCATAATGAGACCACCGCGAGCATTTTCACACATTTGATTAATCTATACCCAGACCGAGGAAGTTTTGAGACAAAGTTTATCCGGATCTTTCAGGAATTTAAACAAATGATCTCAGTTCACTTTTCGGTAAGCCGAGTTCGAGGAGTTTGGATTGAGAATGAGCTCAGAAGGAAAGCTGAAATCTCAAAGTCAGTAGGAAAAAGTATGACAAGATGAAGACTGGTTGGAAGAATGTATCTCTATGGTAACAGCAGGTTTTGCCAAGAGTACAGATGAGGTGAAGGAAGCTCGCTGCTTCTCTCTGGCACTCATTCAGCTGAATCACAAATTACAGCACTGACAGGACTATTCAAGTAGGACAAAACATAATATTAAGACTGTGGGATAGATTGGGAGAATTACACATAGATTTAGGCTATATTTCTTTTTTTTTTTTAATGGGTAAAAGTTTGCTAGGTGGACTGTGCAGTCATATCTGTCAGTGTTTATTTTAATCCGCGGTTACCTGTGTGTGTGGAGGCAGTACAAATTGGTGGCCGACAGCACAGAGGGAACGAGAGACACCTGTGTGTCCGTCGTCAAAGCCAACTCTCCGCAGAGCAGATCCGTCAATGCTAACGCGAGCCATGATGAGAGAGAGAGAGAGAGAGAGGGAGCTCTACCGCTTCATATCCTCAAGTGTCATGTCCCCCCCAAAAGCCTCCTTCAGAAGCCCACACATCCTCTGTGTCATTTGGATTTGTGATGTAATGATTGACTGGATGTTTGAAGTGCGTTCCCAAGTGCTCAGCATACTTTTAGAGATTGTCATGTTGTCAACTCCACCAGCACAAACGCTCCACTGAGAGAGAGAGAGCTCTGAGGGGCAGGTCTGTAGCGTCGGTTGCGTCAGTGATTTCTGAAAGTGTTTTTACCGCCATATTTTGGCCACCTTGTTATGAAGGATAATATTCTTGCCATTGGAAGGTTGACACATAATGCTGGTTGGGGCTTTGGTTGACTTCTATTGCAACACATACCAGTGGATAAACATAACACCATATATACCTACAGATTGGAAACTGTTGGTCTAGAGGTGCAATCAGCCGTACTGGTTTTTAAACTGTGGCAGAGAGGATTTTTTCCTTTAATAACTCATGAAACAGACTTATTTTAGACTCATGTGTTTATATTCCTGTGACTCTATTGGTGCATACACATGAATAAGACCACTAGCAGCACTACCAGCCTGCACTCATACCTGTGTGGAAATTCGATCTTCGAACTACCCTAAAAAAAATCATTTAATCTATTAAAATATATTCAGATGCATTCAGATGTTCACCCATGCAAATGCATTAGGCCTATAATGCACTTCTAAAAAATGTAAGGTGTCATAGTATTAAATTCAGATTCTTCAGAGAGGCTGCATTAACGGATTGGCCTGGGTTAACCTTCCTAATCTTCAAAGCCCCGGCGGTGTTTAGCTGGAAACTGTGGAGCTGGGAAACCACATTTAAATCAGAAGCGCTGCACCGGCACAAGCCCGTAGCACTCAATCTTACTTGCATGACTGTGGTATATACTAATTAGTTGTTGTCATGACAATAGGCATAAATGTCTCTTAGTGTATGCGGAGGGGGGTGAGCTGAAAGATCAAATTAGGGGAGCAGGACGGGACTTTGAGCTTGTTTTTTTAGAGGAGAATCTGTGCCATTACAGTGTTCCAACAGGTCTGTGATTCACCGCTGCCTACAGCCCATACAGTAGCACTGGCCCCTGGTCACCCTGCAGACTGAATGTAGAGCAACACCATGACTGGGATGCAACCTTTCTCCACTCTCCTCCTCCTCTTCAACAACTCTGACTCACACCCCAGCACACATTATTCAACCCACGAAAAAGAGCTCCTCGACTGAGTTTGAAGCTGACTCTCCTCTGCTAATGTTGCCGCTGTGTTGTCGACGAGCTCTCATAAATTATCTATAACTGCGGTATATTTCTGATCGAAGGTACAGTAGTTATATTTGCTCGCACAGATTTGAAAAAGCAAGGAAGAACATTTTTTGAAATGTTCAGTAAACTCAGGTAGGCCAGCTTGGTGGTCAAACCTGCCTTTCATGTAGTTGTAATGAGCTTTTAAAAGTATTGTTATTGCTTTCAGTGAGCTAATTATTGCAGAGGAGGAGCCCAGCTGCACAGTCTGTTCATCGGCTCATTATGGGCAGTCAGCTAGCACTCGAGTCTGGGAGGAAAACAGCCAGATCTGGGTCCCATCTGGTGCCTCATGCTTAGGAAGACTCCTTGTAACCACCAACTTTACCACAGGCTTGCTGCTGTGGAAGATCTCAACATACAGCTCTAAATCACATAGTGTTGTTAGTGTCTCAGCACATATACTGTAGATATATGAGATTCATTAGATGGCGTAGCAACGACTATCCAAAAAAAAAGGCAGCTGAGAGACTTGGTAGGCTTGTATCAGTAACGCGTACAGATGAAGTTTAATACTTTTTATTGGTTGAAAACCAAAAAACGCTGAAAGCAGCTGTTGCACTATAAGTATAAACAATATCTGATGTGATATGATGTGATAATGTTGTGACGATGACGACGGTCAACCACAAATATCAGAGCCCTACTAACTCCCTTTGTGTAAAACTCCCGCCTCCACCCAAATGAACAGGTAAAATAAGATGAAACCACACCCATGTGCTGGAACGTGTGCAGCCCAAACACAGGCAAATACACTTTTTTATTTTGTATTTTTTGCTTATTTACACATATACAAAAATTCAAAATACCCAGTAATAATAAGTGCAGAGGAATATGAGGGAGAATTGCTGAAAAACCCTCAAGGGGCTTGCAGAGTGGCATTCTCCAGGTAGCAAAATTACAAACACATAGTTACATCTTTCAAAGAATGAATGCAAGTATACAGAACATCATCACTGCCAGAATGACAACATAGAGAGAACACCACAAAACTAAAAAATTGCAGTAAAATATTGCAAAAATATTTATTGGACTCAGATTAAGTAAGCGGTCCAAAAGGACAGTACTGGTTAGTTAAAAGAAGTGATTTCGAGGCTCTTGCGTACTTTTGTTTACAGAATGTGAGGTAATACATTCCATACATTTTGGCTCCTATAACCTTCAGGACACATGGACACGGGGCAGATAAGGCGTTTGAATCTCTCAGTCAAATATGTGGGGAGCTGCACCTGCAAATGATTTCTCAAACATGCCACCTTGCCGCTTCCAAATACAGCAAATACAAACGGGACATTTTGTGACATCATCCGAAAGCAGACAGCGGGAACATGTGTCACTGATGTAATGCCTCTCACAGCCCCAAGATCAGCAGGTGCCAGTGAAAGCTCACCTCAGCTAATGCTTCGCTCGTGTCATCATCCCACGTTTACAAGCCAGCTGCTCCTGCATCATGTAGCGCCAGTGATACCGGAGCTCATGTACATGCTGCTTGGCCTCTGTTGTGCTGCTCAACAACACACAGATGACCCCTTGAAGCATACAGCAACATCAGTCACATATCTGGTGCAAATATTAGATGGCATCTATAGAGAGTCATTGATCATCTGTAATGTCTGCGGAGTCACACAGATGTTACTTCCTGTGATCAGGACAATGGTTATATGTTTTTATCCTGCTGGTCACAGATGGTACACACAAGGCCGTACACATTCACGAATTTAGCACAGTGAGAAAAAATAGAAACAGGCAACGTAACAACAGGCAGTAAGAACACATAGAAATCCACTACCAGTCCACATGATCCTTGAGCTGGAGTCGAGCATGTTACTGTAGGGAGGAGTGGGAGGTGAGCCTATGCTTTTAATAGACATTCTTTCTCTTGTCGCTCATTCTTCCGCTTGCCTCTTGATCACAAAAGCTGCCAAATATATCCAGCGGTGGTAAAAAAAGAGGCTGTTGTGTGAACACGAGCAGTCTATTTATAGCCCCTGCTTAGCTAGAATATGAGCACAATATTTGGTCAGCTCAGTATAGATCCTCCTGTATCACACTCACTGAATACCTCCATTGTGAAACACTCCACACTTTATGTGCTAGTCATGTGTGTGATGATGTTATATAAAAGGAACAAGTGTTAAATGTCTAAAGCATGAGACTGTGGCGTGACTGGGTCTAAGTGTTATGTGAATTTCTCAAGTCTTCAGAGCATTGCTTGATTGGTAGTTGTTTACATGCTTGCTGCTCTTGGTGTTAGAGCCAATATTAAAATGTTGTTATTGAAATGTGTTTATGAAGGGCACACCTGCTTGATGAGCTATCTGTAATGAACAAGTAATATCTGGTTTTGATTTGCCACACAGTAACTGCGATTGAGGGCTTGATGTCCCTTGTTTATTTATCTAATAGGAAAACATTCACATCATTTCCATAGTGGCTCTCCTGAAAATATGGCAGAGCACATATGGAAGGTAAATTACTCCAATTGATAGACTGAAGAAGGTCCTCTATATAATGTGATTATAAAAGGTAAGTGTTTTACATAATAGCGTTGAATCAGCCCTTCAGTTTCTCAAGAGGGGTTGTGCATAAAGACTGTTTACTGTCATGTTTCTCTCCCAATTCCCCATTCTCTCTCTCTCTTTCTCTCTCTCTCTCTCTCTCTCTCTCTCTCTCTCTCTTTCTCTCTCTCTCTCTCTCCCTCTCTCTCACGCTCTTCTCTCCAAAAGATTAGTGACTACATCCATCAGCTGTCTAGATAAGACCATCTCCTCCTTTGGAAAAAAACCTCATCACTTTGAAAACACAAAACAGCCAGAATTGCTGGACACATGTCACAGGTATTACTCTTCACATGGTAAGAGTTTGTTTTCAGAGTGAGCTAAATATGTGTGTGTGTGTGTGTGTGTGCGTGCGTGTGTGTGTTACTATTACATGCTGTGAGCATGGCGTTGTCCTTTTGGCATGAATCGGCTGTACAGGTTACACTCTTAGAAAACAGTCACCTATTGAGCACAATTATTTTTTTATTTAACCCAGAGAGGGTAACATTATGAGGTATATTATTATGAGGTAGCGAGGTGCTTATAACAATAACAACATGATCAAGCTATGTTAATTTAAATGATTAAACACAAAAAAAAACTAATTAGCATTATTTGTGAATCAACACAACACATTAGCAATGTGTGAGACATGGTTTTATATGCTGTTATGGAGAGCACGCATCTCTCCTCCCACAACTCCATTATCAAATATCAAATCATAATTTTATGTTTTAAAAGAATAGTTTATCCTTTTATAAAAAGTATTTACCACCTTCATAAGTGATAATAAGTCATTATCCATTTTGTTCAGTAATGTTATACCAGTGTCTGTTTTGCTAAATGACCTTTAACAAATTCTACCATATGATTTTGCAGTTTGATGATTTATTTTGTCTATGTAACATTTTGCTTGTGGTTCAGTACATCCAGCAGCTTGTACTGATGTATGTGAAAGCTTCTTAGCCTGGAATGTATAAACAGTGAAGTAACTCAATATATTAGTCAAAATAAATCCATTGAGGGAAATATGGACTTAAAATCCCACTTCAAAGCGTACATTTAGATCTAACAAGAGAAAACATAGCTAGTCTGTTGTTATAAGATTTCCAGGTGATGAAGCCCATGTGATTCAAAACCACTGCTCAGTGGGATTTGAAACTGTCCAGTGCAGGTTTAACATTACCTCCATATGCTCAAGCAAGAAAGATATAGATAGAATGACTGAATCGTTGCAGTGCATTGGGTCAAATTTGCAAAAATCTACAGCAATCTACTGAATTTGTGTATACAGTAATAATTGGAAATGTACATGTAATCACATTTAATCAATTTGTCTCTTAAATGTGTATTAAATGAAACATCTTTTGAGTCCAGTACAATGTGGAGCCATAGCTTTAACTGTCTGCGGCCTTGTTCTGTGGCACCGTGTTGTTGTGAACATGTGTCTGCACTCTGACTGTGTGTTAGTGGTGCCATACACTAAGTGTTGTGACTGTGTATCTGTGACTGCTGCCAGCCCTGCTGTTTGTCTGGTTCCCAATGCTCCTCAGGCCCTGTGATGCTGTAATGGCACATCTAATTGGTCCAATGGTCCAATGGCAAGACACCAAGCAAGGGCAGTTCTCAACACTTGCTCACTCACTCACTCACTCACTCACTCACTCACTCACTCACTCACTCACTCACTCACTCACTCACTCACTCACTCACTCACTCACTCACTCACTCATACACACATGACAAGTATATTAATATTGTTAAGAACATATCCTCCACACAGCTACACTATCAAAGAACACTGAAAACATGTATCTGCTGGCATCATCGGGCCCCAGAGATTCATTAAATGACACTAAACTGTTGGAGAAAAGTTAAGTCCAAGCTATGTTCTCATCTCCAAGGTCGAGCAGGAGATCTCACTTGCCCAGAGGAAGATGTCTGACCTCGAGTCAGTGCTGCAGCAGAAGGACATAGAATTGAAGGCCTCAGAGACCCAGAGGACCATCCTGGAACAGGACCTGGCAACTTACATCACAGAATGCAGCGTGAGTAGCCCTGTCGTTACTACAGTGGACACCACAGCTTTACTTGTTCTGCATATCTGTGTGTGTGTGTGTGTGTGTGTGTGTGTGTGTGTGTGTTTGTGTGTGTGTGTGTGTGTGTGTGTGTGTGTTTACATATCTGTATACATCCAGAACCAGTCAAATGTTTGGACACACTTTCTTATTTAAATGAATGTGAAGATGTTTCCAAACTTTTGACTTTCATGTATTAGAATTTGAATTTCTATGGGTCTGGTGAGTTTTTAAAACTAGAAAATATTCAACATCATCATAAACTACAACTTCTAAAATGCTTTTTAAGTGGAATAAGCACCTCTTTAAAAAAGTTTCAACAAAAATTGCAAATTCATAACTTGAATAAAAACAACACATGTTGTAGGTCTGTCATTAGTTTCAGGTGTGTGTGTGTGTGTGTGTGTGTGTGTGTGTGTGTGTGTGTGTGTGTGTGTGTCTAATTAACTATCAACTGACTGTGAATATGTATATTTTTGTTTCAGAGTCTGAAGCGCAGTTTGGAACAAGCTCGGATGGAGGTGTCGCAGGAGGACGACAAAGCGCTGCAGCTCCTCCATGACATCCGGGAACAGAGCAACAAGCTGCAGGAGATCAAAGAGCAGGTAAGATGGCATTTTGACGTCTTGGTAGGTCAGTGTGATGTTGTAGGCTTTAAACTAACTCACTAATGAGGAAAACATCATAAGACAGATCCCCGTTCAACCATATTAATGCAATCATTAAAGATTTAATTCAGTTTTGTATTTATTTAAGGGGATTATTGCAGCAATTTGCTGTGCACAGAAAACAAGTTATTGATCTCTCTTTAGTGGCAATGACTCGTTAAAATGCAGTGATGGAGATAGAGAAGTCTAAAGCAGAAGAATGATAGAGAAATAATCTTCTAGAGAGGAAGCGGGGTAAGACAATTTCATGTTGGCAGTCAGATGGAGGAGGTCAAGTCATCAAGACTGAGTATGTGGGGTGTGAGTGTTAATTAAACAGGCACATGATGTTGGAACCCCACCACTCACTGTAGGGACACATACAGTATAACATAAAACACTGACAGTATGTTCAGAAATGCCTCATGTTTCACTGTCCTATTTATGTCAGTTGTTAGTCTTGTTTGTGTTTTAAATCTCCAAAAATGATAATATAATAGATACATGCTGTTCATCCAAGGTTTTTTTCGAGAAGGGATTGTTCTGCAAGGTTTCAAATCCACTTCACACACAAATGATGAAATAAACTGTAAGTTCAATCATGAAAAAGCAGTGCACCAAATGTTTCAGATTGTATGGATAATACAATCAGTAGCTCTCCTGCAGAGTACATCAAGTGTCTGCAGGGTCCACACAGCGTGAACCTTCCTGGAATACTATCAGTGGAGAGAGGGGAGGTTTTTATTGTACACACCACACTAAATGACTGAAATCAAATGTGATGAGCGTGTGGCACGTATGTGAGTTTGTGTATATTTTCTGCGTGTGTAGCAGCGCCACATGGCTGAGTGTTGTCAGCTGTAAGAATTGAGCCGTTACAGCATTGACAGCGTAAGACAAAAGACAGAGAGCATGAAAAATCATCTTCCTGGCATTCTGCGCCACTTTTTCTTTAAAAGGTAATAGAAAAACAAACCTGCATTTCTCAGCCTACACTAGTGCTGGTTACTAAGCACCGAATACATTGTGCAACGGTTGCCATGGTGACGAGAGCCATATACCTACCAGTGAAGAGAGTACCGATGCAGTGGGCAGGCTGTCGTTATGAGGTGCTGGGGCCTTAGCTCATTCTGTTTGAGAAACATCAGTTTTTGACCATTACTTGATATAACAGAGATTGCATCCTGTTCTGAAAAGGTTTTTATTATTTTATTAAGAAAGTTTTGCAAATCTACATTTCATATCATGGACTGTGCAAATACTTATCTTATCAAGGTCGAAAAAATTACATTTACTGGTGTTATTTAATCCTAACTCAGTATAAAATGTGTTGCAGTTCAATAAATGACATTTATACAATGCAAAACAGTATCATAGCAGAGGTGGTTCATGTAATTCAAAAGAGCCTTGCAAATTAGCTACTGCTCCTTTGCAAGAAAAGCCAGTTGAAGTAGTCCTGGCAGATGCTCCCTTGCTGCCTCCCTGCAGAGGTGTTCAGGGCATGACTGACTGGGATCAAATCCCTCCAGGATGTTTTGGAGGGATTACATCTACATCCTGTCCTGGGACCACTTAAAGGTTCAGTATGCTCCTAACAATCTATGCTTGAAGACCAAAGTGTTTATACATGTTCTAAATGGCTGCACTTGAAGTTGGGGCAACAAAAAACAACTGCCCCCCTGGTCTTGTCTTCAAGAACTATGTAGCTACATGTTAAATGTCCTGATGCAATGAATCGTGCAGTGTACACTTTTGGACAGTTTCTCCTCCAAGGCATTCATGGTGTTGCACACATGAAAAGTGATGGAACTGAACAGTGAAAAAACAGTTGCCCATTTTGTCACTTCTGCACACCCAGCCAGTTGTGTGCATGAAGTGGGCAGTGACAGTTTATCACGATCAAACCAGCAGCCTTAGTCTTCTTTAACCCTGAAACAAGTGGAGGGTGGAGGTGTGAGTGAAGGTTCAGCGTCATTGAGGCTGTGGTTGAACTGAGCACGACACTGGATATGTATCAGCGGGGGGAGTTAAAAATAGCAGACCCTCCCAAAGCAAACATTCTACGGATACATTATGATTACAACAGAGAGAGTAATCATCTCCATCTTCAAATTTATGAGCATAGTTCGCTGCACATGCATATTACCTGCTCCCATGTTCCCATTGGTGCCTCACAGCAGGGTATTTACGCCAGCTAAATCCAGCATTTCATCTTGAAAAGCATTTGTCTCCCACGCTCTGTCATATGACTGCAGTGTTTATCATTTTCATACAGAAGCCGTGCAGTGTTGGATCAACAAACAGTAGAGATTGGGGATAGATTAATTTCCAGAGAAAACCAATCTGTACCAAAGCCATTAAGACCTGCAATCATATGCAAAGACAATCTTACTAAAGACAAAAGAGCAAAGAAGAACTGTGAAAAGTCACACACTGCACTGTGCAAACATGTGTACATATGTGCATGATCAAATGCCATACTGTTACTTTACTGTTAACAAGTGGGCAGATCTGCATTGAGGTTTTGTCCATTTGTTGTCCATTAGAGTGACTTGCAAAGTCTAAACCTTGTTATCAAGCCGTAAATGGCTGTTAACAGCCATAAATGAATGCAGATTTAATATTCACTGTGATGGATTATGCAACTCAAGCAAGAGCCTGTATCTCCAAGCAAAATTAGTGGAATAATTAGCTATCTTTGTTAAGTTGGCTTGCTTTTAACTGGGCTAGATCACCATGGTAACGCATGCTGCATGGATAACCTGCTTCTGTGCAGTTTAACCTCAGAGAATCAGATTACTGACCAATTAGCTCAGTGGACAAATTGAGTCGTTACTCAAACAGGAGAAAAAGTCCTCAGTTTATAAAGTGACAAGGAAGATCGATTGAGCAAGATTTTAGTATCAATAAAATTACTTTTCAATTCAGTTCTACTCAGGGTTTAAAACAAAGCTTCTTACAGACAGATGGATAGTTTACCACACTGATGGATTCATGAATGGTGACTATAGCTGCATTTTAATTATACTAAATTTGTTTTGTGAACAACCTGACAGTACTGATGCTTTTATGGCGTTCTTCTACAATTACTCTGAGCAATTAATCTTTTAAGACTTAACTAAATGGAAATTACTTATATATCTTTATTAAATATATTAAAAACATTTCCCATTTTCCAATTGACTCTATACTGCTGAACATGTTCAAAATGCAAACAGTATGTGCAAAGTCCCAAGGTTTTAGTAGTTTTTTCCTCTATGGTGTAATTACATTCTACACATTTCACCACACTAAATAGGGTTTAGTTGCAGCATTAAATGAATTCTCCCGCAGGTAACTCTGTCATTGCGTATCATACAAAGTACTCTACTCATCGTTTTAAAGGCATTGCTTGAAATGAACATTAATTTAAAGTCTCACATGAATGTGCTCAGAGCCAGACTGATAAACCCAGATTTAAGTGATTCAGTTGATAACCTGTTTGGTTCGTTTTGCGTGTTAAGGGCAAGTATTTGAGTCGGGAACTCGGGATAACCTCACATGGCAGCGTGCCAGTTTACCACCCTTAAAGTTGAATCTGATTAGTCTTTTGGGGGAAAAAAGATGGCTTTTTGATATATTCTTTGACATTTCAAGGTTTCTGTTTCAACTACCTGCACCCAGCCAAACAACAAAATGAAATAATAAGAAATACTGTCATTACTAATATACAGTAAAGTCACATTCACTGAGAATTAAATTAAAGATTTGCAGTCAGAAATGTTCTGATTTGAAGGTCTTTCTCCTTTCTCAGTCTTCAAGGATGTTTTCCTGGAAAGCTGCAGTATAAAGTGATATTGAGAGTTTCTTTTCTGGTCACTTTGAGGTATTGTCAATGTGAGTAAATGATCCACGATAGCTTAAATTCCATCACAACTGCTTCTTCATGCAAAAAATACTTGAATGAACCAAGGAGAGAAAACTGCAGCAAATGTGCAGCTGACTTTTTCTCTGTAATAAAAGATGAATGTGATACAGCACTCCACAAGCCTCTTGTTTAACGTCATATTGAAAGCTGAATTCCCTCGTCTTTAATTTCCGTAGACTGTGTCATTGTTTTGCTGAAGAATTACGGGATTTCGAAAATCATTTCTAGCTTTTTATTGACTTGGGAAGTCAGGAGGAGCAGATGAAAGGTAGTTCCCAGGAGATCCAGCCAGTCGTCATCGATGGGAGCTGTCAACCTGCTCTGCCGGAACCAAAGTTTTATTTATTTTTTTATTTTTTTTAACCTGACCTACGCTGGTCGGCTCCCATGCATATAAAAGGCCAACGTTGGCTAACTGTTTCAGGAGACGCTCTCTGCACTCAGTAGATCTGTAGCTGCATATTTAACCTTCTGTTCCACTTCAGCTAAACTATTTTAGCATTGTTTTCATCATGTCTGAGGCTGTCTACTTCACTCGTCCTTTCCTGTGTCGGTTGAGCATCAGTGTCCCTGGATGCAGGAGGATGCTATTTTGTATTAGCGTGACTGACAGGCTGATGTGCCCTGTAACCCGATGAGGAGGTTGAAATTAGATCTGTTAGGCTGTGACTAATTACTATTTAACGGACATGTGCATTAAGTGATTCTGGCTGATCATATTTTTCTGTCCACGTTCCTTTTTGTTGATTGACTGTGTTCTATTTTAGTGTGTCTATACTTGCTACCATTGCTGAAGTGTCTCTGTAATCCCATGACTAGCACAGGATTTGACATATATGATGGATTACATACAAGCCTTTTAATTACCTCTACAATGTTGAACTGTTTTCATCTCGTTCAGTTTTAATATGCCAGCTGCACATCTAAAATATGTCTTATGAATGAGTTTGCTCTTATAAATAATGCAGTGTCTTCTAACAAGAACATTTTCTTCAGATAGGTTCGGGTCAAGCAATACTGGGGCTGCTTGAAAATCTCTTTTCCACTTAAAACACACAGAAATCTCTGCCAATCTGTCCAGATTTTGCTGCAGTGGCTGCTAAACAAATATAGTCATGGTAATTTGAAGTGCTTACAAGTGGCCAGAGTATGAAAATACTTTCCCATTCCAGGTACTTTTTGTATGAGCTCTACAAAGTGGAAACTGCTCTTATTTTCGTCATGATAGAAATTTTCTCTCTTAATGTTATTGTTCCTTTTTGTGGTTAGGACTATTGCTCCTCTCCTATCCTATCCTCTCCTCTCCTTCCTCTCAATGATTTATATGATTTCTGTACAGGAATATCATGCCCAGCTGGAGGAGATGCGGGTTTCCATCAGACAACTGGAGGAGGACCTGTCTGCTGCCCGTCGCCGTAGCGACTTGTACGAGGCCGAGCTGAAAGAGTCTCGGCATAGCAATGAGGAACAGAAGAGGAAGGCCGTGGAATACCAGCACAGGATGCAGAAGGTCTACACTGTAACTATTAATGATCCAGAAAGTATCATAAGAAGATGTTAATGGTATATTTGACACATACTGTACACATGATACGTTTGAGTTGGGCTGAGAAGACTCCACTATTCACCATGATCAACGCTGATCTCTATGATTAATACATATTTTCACAGGTCAAAGAGCAAGGCAAAGCAGACACAGACGAGCTGTTCACCAAGTTGGAGAAGGTAGTTGATGAAGTTCATATTAAGATCAAAGTGACAAGCACACTTACCAATATATTACATCCATCTATATATATATATATGTCACAATGATTGTATTTTTGTTTTTTAGACCAATGCTGAGCAGCAGACAAAAATCCAGGATCTTCAAGACAAGCTTGCCAGGGTAGAGTATTTTCGTTGGGAAAATGAATGAATCATTTATACGAGCTTGTGCTCCCAAACGTAAGACATGTAACAGCATTTCACACTTTGTGATGAGTGTATAAACTCTTTTCTTTATCCTCCCTGACCTCCTTTCTCTCTGTGTGTGTGTTTCTATCAAACTGTGATCTACAGTCAGATTTGGTCTATGGCCTGAAAACAATTAAGCTGTCTCTTAAAACCAGACTTACTGCTTAATTATCGGCAATCAAACACTTTTGCCTCATTAGAAAAAATAATTTGATCCTAATTGTCTTTTCCTAGAAATGAATTTTTTAGAACTACCATCCATTTTGCCAAGAGCACATGTGGATGCGATGCGGTTCAGATATTCAAGGCTGACTGAGTTCACATTTCGGATAGATTCTGACTCAGTGATCACGCTACTTTAAGAAATCATCAGTAGGAATGTGTTTCTTAAAGGGACTGAGTGCATTTAAGGATATCATATTTGTGTTTTTTTACAGAGTGATTTAACTTCATCATTATGTTAATTATTCCTCATACACAAACTTTGAATCTAAAACCAGTGTCATTGCTTTGAGCTACATATAAAACTGATGTGTTTCATTTCACACATATAAAGCTCTCAGGACGTCTTAGGACACACTACTGTTTGATTGATATGTTTTTGTCTTTTAACCTGTAGGCAATAAAGGGCAGCGCTGAGGCGACAGACCTCCTTCAGAGTATGAGAGTGGCCAAAGAGCGCATGGAGCGAGATCTAGAGAGGATACAGAACAGGGAGGACTCCAGTGACAGCCTGCGTAGACGCCTCCGTGAGACTGAGGTACATACACACACTGTTGTTATCACATATATGTGTTCTGGACCCCTGCCTGCTTTGCTCTTGTTATTCTGTGTGTCATGTCATTTGTAGCTTTGCAGTCTCATGAAGCTCTTTGATAAAAGTGTTGTATAAATAAATCTGGCTAATGTCCCACATGTTCTCTTGTAAAGTGGTTGTTTTTGCACCTTGTGAGGAACACCTGTGATGTGATGGTTGCACGTCAAATTCACCATGTGTGTTCATGTGATTTTTGTGTTTCATTTCTGTGGAGCTACTTCATTCTCCTGTTTTTGTGAGAAACATATGGAAAAGGGTCTTGAGACTTATCAAAGCCTCATAGTATCAGCTTTGCACCCATATCACCCCAGAGTGTGAGGCTTTTAGGTTGTTTTTTGTGAACATATATCTACAAAACTGCAGTATTTATTATGTAGAGACAAACTTGAACATGAAGTCATTTACTGTGACTGGTGTTGTGAAGCTAATCAGTCTACTGCTGACATTTTAATAATTGATTCATGTGGTTCAGTCTCTCCTACTTCTGCTATAACGTTGACAATCTTTTACATGTTTTCTGATGTCTAATTTGTGAATTCCCTAACCTCTAAAGTTAAAAAAAATATTAGTAATAGTAACTATTTTATTTTCCAGGACTTTTCAGTAATTCAGTGCTCTTATTAGGTCAGTGTGTACCAGTGTTGCTACTTCCAGCATTAGAAAAAAACCCATCCTGCACACAGTTTAAATTATTCAAGTCAAGTTTCTGCAAAATATTAATATGAAATTCCAAGCATTCCAGCTGTTGCCAGAACTGTGCATGTGAACACTAGATATGCAAACTGTGACTGTGACCGTGACAGTGCAAACTGCCACACCACAATATCCTGGTTGTATGTGTATGTATAAGTATCTACATTTATTACACTTTTAAGGTTGTTATCTTTGGATCAGCTGTAATAAAATCCTTCTATAAATATATAAATTATGCATACATTATGTATTCATTTATGCAGGGTCTATAGTTACACAGTTTACTTTATACTTTGTTTTTGAGAGAGGTTGTTGGGATTTCTTTTAAAATAGCACTTCACATTACGCACTGAGCATGTAAATTTGTTAATTAGCGTAGATTCATTTAGCCAGGAGAGTCAGTGGGAAGAAATACACATCTGGTCAAATTTGAACAGCTCTTACGACTGCTCCTTCCATCACATATAAATGCAAATGAGTACTTTGGAACTATTTTGATGAACCTAGAATAATATAATATAAACATTGCAGAGGTGTATCACTAACAAACCAAATCATCAGTTTTTTGAAGTGGAAAACTTTGGTTGAATTGGAGTTCCCATAGAATGTATTCTGATGTCCACATAGTGATAAGCTTATATTTAAGACTATGGATCCTTTCAGCATGTCTAAAATTAAACAAAGGTGTTTGTATGCCATGTCTGTGTGTATCTTGATGTTTGTACATTAGGATGGCAGGAAGACTCTGGAGAACCAGGTGAAAAGGCTGGAGATTGTCGAGCGCCGGGAGACTAAACTGAAGGACGAGATCCAGAGCAAGGGCCAGCAGATTCAGCAGATGGCAGATAAGATTCTGGTAACCCACCTTTCATCTCTTGTATGGAGCTAAAATAATCAGAGGAGGTGTGAGATAAACATAGCTCATTGTCATCATTGCAGAGGAAGTGCTATTTTACATAACATCTCTGAAAGACCTTTTCATTTACTATTTCTATGGATGATCTGTAAACTGATATTTCTATATACACATATATACACTCCTAACAATAACGTCTTCAATATTTAATGAAGCCTCTTTTAAAGCCTCTAAACAGCCGTGATCCACCCACACAGGTTTTTTCAATTAATGTACCTTATTAGACCTCCTCTCACAGCTGTGGAGGTGTACACAGACTGGAATGACATCTTCTGTTAGTCATCTGTTACATAGGCTTTGGTGACATCATGTGATACTTTACATAGACCTGCAGAGGTCAAATCAGACAGAATTAGTGAAAACACTTGTCTGGGTGTGAAGGGCCAGAGAGGAGGTAGTCATGTAGCTGCTGCCAGATTCTCCTAATCCAGTTCTGAGCATAAGGACTACTAAATTAAAGTTTAATCCTAAAACATACTCATGAAGCTCTCTCTGGATTACATGTAATTAACATACATAATAATAATAATAATAATCTTTATTTTATAGCACTTTTCAAAACAAATGCTACAAAGTGATTCACAGGGCAATAAAACACAACAGATTACATAACAGAACAAGAACAACTACTAAAAAAAGAACAGCCCTAAGGTAGGTCAACAACAAATAAAAGTAATATTAAAGAGAGAATGACAGAGATTAAATAAATCAAATACAATCAATTAAAAACAATATGGTAAAATCCTTTAAAAACAGGTAATAGAAACAAATCTCACAAAAAATCTGATGCACACACAGAAAATATAAATCTACACACACACACACACACACACACACACACTTGATATTAGTATATTACAAGAATGCCATCCTAAAAAATTCGTTTTTTAACTGTTGTTCTAATGTTGTCACTGATGTAGACAGTCTAATGTCCATAGGGAGTGCATTCCAGAGTTTGGGGGCCCTGGTGACAAAATCCCGATCCCCTCTGGTCACAAAGTTGGATCTGGGAACAATGACGAGTACTTGATCAGGCTCATAGAGTGTTAAGAGGTTTGATATATATTATGGGGCCAGTCCAAGTTTGGTTTTAAAAGTAAGTAGTAACATTTTAAAATCAACTGTAAAATTCAAAAGGAGCCGATGCAATGAGGCTAAAACAGGTGCAATGTGCTCCCTTTTCTTAATACTCATTAAAAGCCTGGCAGCTGAATTTTGAAGCAGTTGTAGGCGTTAAAGTTGCTTCTGACTAAGACAGTATATATATTTATATGTGAATATACTATATATCACAAACAGCTCATTATATAGGAGCTGGTTTTAGTGCTAAAATGTGCACTGAATTACTCTTAAAGCAATAACTAGTGAACCTTTGTGAAGGTGGCCTCTGATGTTTTATGCAGTGTCTGACATATTTATAATTCTGTGTAGGAGCTTGAGGAGAATTTGCGAGAGACCCAAGGCACAGCCCAGAGGTTGGAGACTCATCTGAAGCAGAAGGAGAAGCTCTACGAGGATAAGATTAAGGTTAAATAATCTCATATCTACTCATTGTTGAAATGTAGGACACCAGACAGGAGGTTATCTGTGCCATGTTTGGTGGTCATCCTCTAGCCAAGTTGAGTAGTGGGTGTATTCTATGCTTTGGAGATCTGCACTATGTCCTCTTCACACTGCTCTCTGTCTTGTTAAGTGATATCCTGGTTATGGTTCTGTGGGCTTCTTGGCGTTGAGCAGGTGTTGGAGGCCCAGATGAAGGCGGACATGGCCGATAAGGAGATGCTGGAGTCCAGTCAGAGCAAATATGAGGAGGAGGTGCGGGAGAAGTGCAGTATCATCAGTGAACAGAAGGCGGTAAGAGCTGACCAGCTTGACAGCGACACTATTCCAGGCGTATTTTAACATTTATCACACTGACATAGATTTCATGTTTGGAATAATCTACTTAGGTTATTGTAGAGCACACAAAAAGGGAACCATAATCTGACCGCTGGTCTGTGATGTAAGGATCTGATTGAATGTTTAATTAAAGAATACATTATAGTGTCCATAATTTTCATTTAGACCATAAATGCAATGGACTCAAAGATGAACAGCCTGGAGCAGAGAATTGCTGAGCTGTCTGAGGCCAATAAACTGGCAGCCAACAGCAGTATCTACACCCAGAAAAACATGTAAGTACTGATACAAGCATTACTAACTTCTCTATAATGAGGTGAATTCAAGTGAAAGCCATGACCTCTCATTGAGTGTGATTAGTACTATATCAGCTCAATGTTGAAAGCAATTTTTCTAATCAAAACCAGGAGTATACACCTGTTATGAACTTGGAAGCCTGTTATGACAACGCAAAGCTATTATTTCATTTTTTTGCTCCCTTGTATTGTACGTGTGGTCGTGGCAGGAAAGCTCAGGAGGAGATGATCTCAGAGCTTCGCCAGCAGAAGTTCTACTTGGAGTCTCAGGCCGGGAAGTTAGAGGCCCAGAATGCCAAACTGGAGGAGCACCTTGAGAAAATGAGTCAGCAAGAGCAAAGCAATAAGAGCCGCGTGCTGGAGCTGGAAACAAGGCTCCGAGAGGTGAGGAGTCTGTCTCATTGCAGCTTCACCTTCACCTCTTCAGTATTAAGTCATTACTATTGAGTAGTTTGGATGCCTACTCAAAAATCTGTATAGATCTAAATATAAAAAGCTATACTTTTAAATGTTAAATGGATAAAGCTGATGTAGTGATCTGCCTGCAAATGGTGCATGTATATCTGTGTGTATAATTGCTTTCCTGAATGTATATCGAGGATATAATTTTATCATTATATATATCATTATGTAATTATATCATTATATGACCCCATGTGGTAGCAGGTGCAGCATATAAAACAGTTGTTAGATGATAATTTATAGGCTACAGTCACTTGATTGGATGCTAAAAAAGGTAAAGCATATTTGACATACACTGTATAAATGTGACGTAACGGTTCTGTAGAGGATTTTTGTTTTAAAATGTGCAAAAATAGTTCTGAATAGTCGAGAATTCCTAACACTTTTTGAGTCACTGTAATCAATCAACAACTTTATGAATTCAGTGCAAATGCATTACGGTAATTTAGTGCTATAGAGCAGAGAAGATTCAGATGTAACAGAAAAGTGCAGCACAAGGAATCGGTGCGGAGTCAGACAAGGTGAGGTGTCAGATGTAATGCCTTCTCTCATCCCTGTGGGGGGTTGTGTCATGTCAGCATGTCTCCGGCAGCTCCTTGGGGTGATTCACCTCCTCCTCCCACCCTGATCCTGCATGCCCCCTTTCTGTCTGCCTTTGTAGATCGGGCTGGAGCACGAGGAACAGAAGCTGGAGATCCAGCGCCAGGTGACAGAGGTGACCCTGTCGCTGCAGGAGCGCGAATCCCAGATCAACAACCTGCAGGCGGCCCGCCACTCCGTGGAGAACCAGCTGCAGCATGCCAAGACTGAGCTGGAGGAGACCACCGCAGAGGCTGAGGAGGAGATCACTGTGCTCAGAGTAAGAGAGACATAAAGTAGAGGAGCACTGAAGATGATGTCTTTTTTTGATGTTATATCATTCAGACAGTGACATTTATCCTTCTGACCCTTTTGTCACACCTGTTAGGCACACAGAGAGGAGATACAACGGAAGTATGATGCTTTGAGAGACAGCTGCGCGGTAAGATGCTCACTCCATTTTTTTTATTTCACTCTTTCCAGGAGTAGACAGCTCACCTGGTTTTGAATACCAATGGAATTATCACACATAACTTAACAACCTAAAGGAGCCATACTGTTTCAGTCCATGCGTGTTTCTGTTATTCCCTAAAATGAGTCCTCATTTAAAAACATTTCTTTTTTACTACCACTTAGCACAAAGTGACTCCACACTTCATCACACTTATCCTCCTTTTTAATCCCTTTTGTTGATATAATATAACAAAGGAAGTTACATTTACATTATCTCTTGAGAACTGCGGTCCCACATAGGTGCAGTTTTTTGGGGTTTTTTTTTTTACATTAGTGTTTCTCAGGTGAATTATTTGTTGCCATGATGCCACTGGTTCACCCGCAGCACATGAAGAACTGAGTGAGCTGCCATTACCAAAAGTAGGCCTGCTGGAACGGTTAGGTAACTTACAGGAAGATGATGGCTGCCATCCAGTGATCATTGTTATTCTGCAGAATCACATTCTGGTGTTTTTTTTTTCTCTCTCTTTTGTCTGTTTTTTTCTTTTTTTAGCCTGGCTTCATTGTTTGTGTATACACATGTCATGGACCATACTTTAGTTATCTAACACAGCCCACACATAATTAATGAATTTAAAATGTATATTGTTGGATTATTTTCTTTCTATTTTTCATTTCTGCTGTTACATTTATTTCCTCTCTTTGCTCTCTTTAACAAAACCACATCATCTTGTCACCAGTGCTTCTGAGAATGAGGCATAATGTGAACATAATCAACTAATGATGCTTCTAGAAAAGTAGCCAACTCTGTAAATAGTAGGGGTGTCACGATCTTGATTGTAAATCGAATATCGATTGAAATGATGTCACGATCTCGACCTTCGAAATCAAAGGAGGAATCGAGGATGTAGCCATGCCCCCAAAGTCACGTCCCGCAGGCGAGTCAAGAGGGGAAAAAACACAGACGTGCTGAAATGCAGCGAGTCAACTTTACCTCCTCTAACCTGAACCTGCATCCGGTAAAAACACCATGGCAACCGTTGATAGAGGACACACATCAACCAAACTCGACTGGTTGTCGGTCCGGTGGGGGGGGGGATGGATTGGTCTAATAAGCAGCAACACAGAGCTATCAGGACGCTGTGCTCTCACACGCGCTGCATTGATAGTCACACAAACACACAAGCGCACGGAGATACTCTAGCTATGTCTCAATTCAGGGGCTGCATCCTTCGAAGGACGTGGGCTTCGAAGACCTCGTCCTTCTGAGTAACCTCCGATGGATGCATCAACCGTTGTGAAATGAGACGGTCTAGCCTTCAAAGCATTTCCTGGTTGCGTCACCAGCTGTGTCACCAGTTGTTCCCGCCCATAAGACGAGAAAAACACACACAGAAGAATAAGACAAACAGAAGAAAGAAGACAAAATGAAGAAAAACTCAACGGAAGAAAGAAGAAAAACACAGAAGAATAAGACAAACAGAAGAAAGAAGAAAAAATTAAGAAAAACTCAATGGAAGAAAGAAGAAATAATTATTTTAAAGCCATTATTCATATTTCAAGTGTTTTTTAGATAGTTTTATCGATGGAGTCAGCCCTGCAAACCCACTTGATGGACGATGTGGTGGACAGTAGGGTTGGGCGATGTCCAGGAAATGGACGATCGACGATGTTCAAAGCAAAATATCGTGATGGCCGATCACTTAGCTCAGCCACCTGAGCTAAGTGATATAAAAGCAGAACTGGTAGCGGAGATGGCGGCAGCAGTAGAAGCAACACGCGCAAGTCCAACACCCCGTGCCGCACAAGTGAGAGAGGAAGAGGAATCCGGTGCTGGCACCGTGCCCAAGAAGAAGAAAAGCTTGCTTGGCAGCCTTCTTGGGAAAAGATCAGCTACAGAAGCCACTCTCACACCGGATCAGAAAGCCACAGCAGAGATGACAATGTACCTGCAGGAAATAGCTACTGATGGAGAAGAAAACCCTCTAACCTCAAACTAAACAGGGACGGTTTCCGCTCATGGCCAGGCTTGCACGTAAATATTTATGCATTTGTGCTACCAGTTCTCCATCTGAACGTGTGTTCAGCACAGCTGGTAGTGTTGCTACCCCACTCCGCAGTCTGTTAAAGCCAGAAAAGATAAACATCTTGGTGTTTCTGGCCAGAAACCTTGACCTTTAAATTTGTTTGATTTCCTGACACTGTCGTTTTGCATTTGCACTTTTGTACAGCAAAATGTCTAGTTTATCCAGGGTAGGCCCATGTAAATAGTTTTTAACTTTGTTCCTTATTATTGGTTTAAGATAATTGCATAATTCGTTTTGAATTTCTTTTGCACAGCAAATTTTTGAGTGTTTAATTAATTATTAATTTAAATAATTTTGAATTTTATTGTTTTTAGTATAATTCGTTTCGTTCGTTTAAGACCTTGGTTTACATCATTTTATATAATTCGCTTTGCATTCCGTTTGCACGCAGTATTTAACTACATTGTAACTTACACTGGGTGTCTGTCCGGGGGCGGGGGCGGGGGCGGAGGGGTGCGATCGGTCTAATGAGCGGCAACACAGAGTTTGCTCTCTCACGCGCTGCATTTATAGTCACACAAACACACACGCGCTGTCACTCTCTAATGCGCGCTCTTGCTCGTTAACTCCAGATTCCGGGAAAATACGTCTAATTTGCGGGCGTCATGGAGACGCTATCAATATGCGGGAGACTGCCGCGCACGGGGGGGATATGCCACGATGGCATCGTCCATCGGACCAACCCTAGTGGACAGTGGAGACCAGACCCCCAAACACCCTGATTACCAGCCCAGATGATGTCTCACTGACCACAGAAGACACCAGGGTCTTTATTGTGGCATCCCATTCAGCCCATCAGCACTGCCAGGGACTCCTGCTCAGCCTATTACATTATTATTTTTAATTTTTTTTATTAATTTGTTATTATTTATTATTTTTATTATTGTAAATAATTTGGAATTGTAGTAGTGTTGTATTTAATAATACATATTTTGTTAATAGTTGTATATTGTACATCATTTTCTAATAATAATCTTTAAATAGTTATCATCATATGTATATATATATCCATTATCATCAGAAATGTTAAGAGTAGAGTTAAGTTTCATCCTTTGCTAATAAAAGAAAATATTAGATCCCTTGTTGTTCCTGAACAGTAGCACTTTATGCCGTTTGCTAATCCTGTTATAAATTGTACTTAAATTGTAAATACTAAATGGAATAGACAACGTGTAACAATTAACAATATTTTTATTTTATAAACTGTATTAACAATAACAACCATTGTTCTTTTCGCGGGACTGCACATAGATATATATATGGAACACAGTGTTCTATATATATCTATGGGACTGAACAGCGGCGCGCAAAGGATCTTGGGATATGTGAGGCCGCGAAGGATAGTAGCGGTGCATCCTCCAAAAAGAGGGAAAAGAAGGACGCATTTGAAGGCTGCGTTTGAGGAGTCTTCGAATTGGGACAGGCCTTTGTGCGGCGTTTTGACGTAATCGGCCTTAAAATGCGTCCTTCGAAGGATGCAGCCCCTGAATTGAGACACAGCATCTGTAGCGCGCTCTCTTGCTCGCTCGCTGCAGATTCCGGGAGATTGTATAGACATCCCAACTCTCCCGTTCCGGGAGTCTCCCGCATATTGATAGCGTCTCCATGACGCCCGCAAATGAGACGTATCCTCCCGGAATCTGGAGTGAACGAGCAAGAGCGCGCACTAGAGAGTGCCAGCGCGTGTTTGTGTATTTGTGTGACTATAAATGCAGCGTGTGTGAGAGCGAAGCGTCCTTATAACTCTGTGTGCAACTGTGTTGCCGTTTATTAGACCAATCGCACCCCCCCGCCCCTGCAGAGACACCTAGTGTAACCCCCCCCCCGGACCTCCCTGAAATGACTTTCTGCAGGTTGGGATGTCTGCACTAAAGCAATAACTAGCGCTGTAGGAGTATTTGTAGCACCAGAGATGCTACTGTTAGGATACAGTTAGGACACTGTTAGGACAGTTAACACACTTAATTGTCAGCTGTTTTTTCTTCCTCTTCTGCTGCTTCTTCTTCTTCTTCTTCTGTTTAATAGCGGTTGGCAAACAGCAATTGGTGCATTACCGTCACCCTGTTTGTTTTTTTTCTTCTTCAAAAGTTTATAAGGGAAAGCCAGCTGGGCTATACGTCATGACGTAAGTGACGTCGGGAGAATCTCAACGCTGATGGGCTATAGCGGCACGGCGTCATGCGATGTCTCTGCAAAAGTTCAAAATATTCAACTCGAGCGATGAAGCAATTGTTCGCGTCCATCGCGTCGCGTGTACCGCGTTATCGTGTCGCCCGGCGTGAATTCGCGTCTAATCGTGTGTTTGCATTAACTTAACATGTAAACTTGTGGCATCATCGCGCCCTGTCTGAACACGCTGTGTGTTCATAGTGTGGTACATTGCAAACATCTGATGATTAGTCATATCACTCATGATTAGTCTAAAAATGGCATAGGCATCTGTGCTAAAAGGACCCAAAAAAAGGGGATTGAGAATTCGAAACGAATCGAATCGTGACCTTAAAATCGAAATAAAACCGAATCAAAGATTTGGAGAATCGTGACACCCCTAATAAATAGCAAGATACATCTTTCATTTACAGTAACAATTAAAGTCACACCTTCTTTAGTTGCTTTATTAGTAGTTATTCAAGTCAAGTCAAGTCAAACTTTTTAAAAAATACAATAAAATAAAATAAGAGCCAAGGATTCTCGCCTAGCTGTGGCTGAACGCCAAGGAGAAAAGATGGGTTTTCAGCAGTGTTTTAAAGTGCTCATTCAGCAGCTTTCTCTCAATTTTACAGTCAATGAGGGCTAAAACCACTTTAAATGTTATTATTATATAATTGAATACAGTATGGATTTACTGTGGAGCCCTGGTGTCCCACTAACCTTGAGAAAATGATGGCGTGATGTCTAAAGGGTTTTAGGGCCTCCAAAATCATATATCTTGAATAAACACCAAGACCATCATGGCCTTCCTTTATCCCATTGCCCTACTTTCAAGATCCTCCCACTCACAAACTGTTCAGAAAGCATCGTCCATATAATCTGGCCAGCGTTCAGACAACACAGCCAAGGTTCTGTAATGAGCGCAGCTTGAAATGTCACTCTATTTTTTGCCTCTCTAAGACTTGTGATGTTGATTTGTCTGTCAGTTGAACACTTTGCACAAAAGCAAGATGTCATAACAACAACTGGCCGTCATGTAGTATTATCAGTTCAAAGTTCAGTTACACAACCAGGTAACTGAAACACTAATGGACACCTTTTTTTCATTTTCTGTGGATGTTAATGGTCCCCAGTACATGAATCCATCAAGGCCACAATATCTATATGAAAAACTTGCCATGTGCCAATTGCCATGAAATGTATGAAGCACATTCCTGCTCCCAAAAAGAAGAAATACCACTCACCCACCCCCTCTCCATTTGGACACTCCATTAACTTTGCTCTTGTGCTATTCTCCAAATGTTAAAGCAAAATGTCAACTCTGCAGACTAAAAATCTCATAATCAACAGATTTCCGTGACATTTGCTGACCATGTTCTTAATGCTGCTTTTTTTTTTTTTTTTACTCCACTTTTGTACAAGTGTAGGAATAACAAAATCATCAGTGTGTTCATTACGTGTGTAAATAAGCACTGTAGCCTCTCAGGACCACTAGAGGGACTTCAGACTTTTAGCCTTTTGAATTAGTGTGGTCTATTTTCCATGTTGACCACAATAAGGAAGTTGTGTACTGTTCAAAGTTTGAAGAAAAATGGACCAAAGTTTTAACAATAAGACAATGTATATTCTGAGACTTTTGACTTTTGACTGTTTCTATCACGGTAATTATCCTTTTAATAACTCTGGTTCCATTAGACAGCTGTGAACGATGCTTAAATTAAGGAGAACTACATTTTTATCACCAGAAAACTGACAACATCTCCTCATATTGTTGTATCATTCATATCACTCACCTTTATCTAGATAGCAGAGCTTTAACTAGAAAAGGTGTTACATTTTTGAAAATGTGGGTAAACCAACATCTGTCCTGCCCAGTCTGCCTCATAGAAAGAGCAGATGTTCTTCAGTAAACTGCACCATCAGCGTACAGTCAATGTTTTGTTAATTTTCGTCAGGGAAACTGTGGGACTGATTTGCAACCTCTTCTTACCCAGCTTCTTTATCCGCTGCACACCCACAGCCTTCACAAACAGTATTGAGCAATTTGTAATAAGCAGTTGAGGATGCAAAGCTCCGGATGTGATTTACTTGAGGCCTGCGAGTCGCTCTATAGATTGGGATGACAGACGAGCAGAGTAAATATAGAGACTTGCCAGATGCCCACTGCATCCATTCCACAGTTGACTTCCTCGCCCCGCCTTAAGTATTTAGTTGCCGCTGTCAGTCCCCCTGCCTCGGGGGAGCAGAAGCTCTGAGTCAGTACAGAACAGACAGCTAATTTATGTACTTAAAAGCTTTGCCTCTTTCCACCCGCCACCTTGAAGTTGTGCGTGGTACACATGTTCCCATGAGAGAAGGGAATAAGGGGCTCTTAACAGGCAGCCTCATCAGCCTCATTTCCCTACAGCGTGCACAGTAGTCATGGTTGATTAAGGGAACAGACTGATGCTGATGAAATGATTAGCCCGCTCCTTTGCTCTGAACGCTGTCTGGGTGAAAGAAGAAGCCTAGATATCATACCAAAGTGATTACTGTATTATATCACTAACATAAATATCTGTTACATGTAACGATGCAGCAGTAGAGTTTAGATGGTGTGGGGCGTTAGGGCATGTTTGGGTTAAATAAGCATCATGTATGTGCATATAGAGACAGTACTATGTAAGCCAGATGCATGTAGATTGTAAAATGTATGTTAGTGTATTGTGTTTAGTAGTTTATGTAAGAGCTGAGATACTTTTTTCAATCTCAGAAGTCCTGCCTTTTATAAAGATCTTATGTCAGATGTGTTAAGGCTTAAAACCGTGATTTAGAAATGGGTCAAATCTCTTCAACTCGGTTTATCTACCTTTTTATTTAAAGTATAATTTATACCTTTTAGGCACACATCCATTTTTGTAAACTGAATGAAAATATGCATTACAGTCTGCCTTTTAATTATTTATTTATTTTAATTGAGAAGTAGTTGTTTGTTACTCGTTTGACATATGTTCGTGTCACTGGCAGTCTGAGAGTCCTGATGACTTCCCACAGGTGATCACAGACCTGGAGGAGCAGCTGACCTCTCTGACCCAGGAGAACGCCGAACTGAACCGCCAGAACTTCTACCTGTCCAAGCAGCTGGACGAGGCCTCAGACGAGAGAGAAGACCGGCTGCACCTCAGCCAGGATGTGGACAGGCTGCGTCGGGAGGTGGCTGACCGCGAGATGCACCTCAACAACCAGAAACAGGTGAAGTGGCTGCTGGTGGCCCTGTCTGTCACTCAACTGCATACAACTGAGCCATTCATCGTGTCAGCATTACAGTCCAAACATTTGAAGATTCTGCATGAAATTGCCAAAAAAATATCAACTGAAATCTGGCAAAAAACAAACAAACAACAGTTTTCTGTTTTCTTGGACAGTCATAATCCTTTCTTTAGTTTGGACTCCTTTCCCCTGACCACTTCCCACTCACAGCCAGTCAGACACCAGGTTTCACTCATTTACATTTTGTGTACGATATCTCAACACAGCCTGTGACAGGTGACCTAGACATCTCTCCCAGCTCTGACAGTGTTAAGTGTAAATCAGGCAGCAGAAACCCTCTGAATATTTCAGGACTGTTATGTGCTGTATTCTGGATGGAGCTGTGTAGAGATAGAGAAAGCGAGGGAGAGAGCGAGAGCGAGCGAGGGAGGAGGCTGTGTGATGTGTGCGCTGCCCCTGTGGGAGGATATGTGTGTGGGTGTCCAGTAGCGCTCTCGGTCCTGCTGGTTGTGTAACCAGCGATGGAAGTCATAGACGAGGGATGGGGTGGTGTGTGGGAGGGATGTGTCATCCCCATCACTCCCAGGTCGTGTCAGCTGTGGAAGCGTTGGACTTCAGAGGGCCGTGGTGTTGCTGCAGCACCAGCACAAGCTATATTTGTCTCCCAGTGCTTTGTCTAAAGCAGCACGCTGCAAGACACAAAACACGGCGCTTTGTGTGGGCCCCGGTGATGAACATAGAAAAACACTCTGTGTCCAAACATGTCATTTAAACAACTCCAGGGGAGTATTGATGCTGGTTCAGAGCAACCAATTATAATTGCAGTTTTGGCATTATTATTTAAACCATGGTTCACATAGTCAGTAACATAGTTAGTTTAACTTACTGCCATTATTTGTCAGTTATTACTTATCTGATAATTTGCAGATTGTATAACAGGTTAGTATGATGCACTGTAACCTCCCAACATGTAACATAGTTAAAATGAACTCCCATGTTGACCAGCGACAACATTCAAATTGAGATAAGTTCTTAAGATGTTTTCCTGCATCTTAAGAACTTTTACTTTTGGTACTTGAGGTACTTTTACTTAAGTTACATTTTGAATATTGTATATACACTGTACAGTATATACACTGCATTACTCACAATACAGTATATTTAACTTTTCTCTCTTTATCGCTCATTTTTCCCACTTTTTTATCAAAGAATGAGGCACTTTCGAAAACAACTTTAGGAGTCATGTCCTTGGCACAGTTTGGATACCTAACAGTTACTTCAAATCTAAATCCTGTTTCGCACCAGAACCTTGAGACACTGAAGACCACATGCACCATGATGGAGGAGCAAGTTCTAGAACTGGAGACCATGAACGATGAGCTGCTGGAGAAGGAGAGACAGTGGGATGCCTGGAGGGCGACACTGGAGGATGAGAAGAACCAGGCTGAGAGGAGAAGCAGAGAGATCCAGAGACTGCTGGACACTGAAAAACAGAACAGGTCAAAGCACACACACAAACACACTCACACACACATGCACACATGCACACACACACACACACACACACACACACACACACACACACACACACACTGTATCGCTGTAACTGTGTGGACATTAATTGACTAAATTGGCCTCTAAACTTGTGTAAAGTTTGCCTTGCCTTCTTGTTAGTAGAGTTAACAAGCCAAACATAGTCAGGTTTACACTTTCAATGCAGCTAGAATTTAGATGAATATACTAAAAAGAGACGTAGGTGTAGTGGCTTCAATAGTCTATGCTATAATTTAACCATTAGACATGTTACTTTGGGAGGGTTATAAATGTGTTTTTCTCGACTACTAAAAAAACTCCCTCTTTTTGCTCAAAATGTTGTTGTTGCTATCAGTGTTGGATCTGGCTCCCTCCGCCTACACACACTGAGTGCAACAGGTTTTGGCATATTCTCTAGGGTTCGCCAAAAGGTATTCTGGGAAATATATGGAATTATTTTTCTGACTAGATGTAGGCAATGCCGGGAGAGGAAAATTGGATACAAAAAAGCACCATCACTCAACCACCAAGGAGTGCAAGAGAGAGGAAGATACATTAGAGAATTTCTTGAAGTTGTATTTTTCTTTAACTCTAAACCAATCTTTAAACCTCTCCTTTCTTTTCATAGAGTGTAGAAATACAAGAACACACATACTGATAAGTGAGACTGAATTCCTTTCATTTGGTTCATATAACATCTGTATGCAAGTGACAAAAATATCAAAAATATAACAGTTGATCTGGAAGAGGATGCTCTTAAAGACTCTAAATAACCAGTATAAAGTATAAACAAAGGTTTGCTGTATGCTGCAGGCTCCGTGCAGAGCAGCGCAGCTCAGAGTCTCGTCAGGCTGTGGAACAGGCAGTTAAGGAGCACAAAGCTGAGATCCTGGCCCTGCAGCAGGCCCTCAAAGACCAGAAACTCAAAGCTGAGAGCTTCGCTGACACTGTGAGCATTTCCCCACACTGTTGAGTAAGTATTTTACTGTGAGAAGTTAGCAGATGTAGTGACAGCAGACTCTCCCTGCTCTCTGTTCTCAGTTGAATGATCTGGAGAAAAAGCACGCCATGCTGGAGATGAACGCCCGCAGTCTGCAGCAAAAGCTGGAGAGTGAGAGGGATCTGAAACAGAGGCTGCTGGACGAGGTACTTTAAATACACACATGTACAGTTTACCATTGCTCTTTATTGTTTTGTTTCATGGATTATGTGCACATGTTAAACTGTTATGTCTTTATGTCTGCTGTAAATCAATTTCATGGCTAGACAAATACGTGGTAACAAATGCCAAATCTTGCTGATGTGCTGTTCTGGACGTATTTGTTTGTAAGAAGCACAAGTGTCAAAGTCACAGCATCCAGATGTAGCAGCTGTTTTTCCTTCATAGCAAGAGAAACTGCAGCAGCAGATGGACGCTCAGAAGACCCACATCTTCCGCCTGACTCAGGGGCTGCAGGATGCTCTGGACCAAACTGACCTTCTGAAAACTGAGAGGACTGACCTGGAGTATCAGCTGGAGAACATCCAGGTGCTCCTACACACACATACATATACATACACATCTATCAACTTATGTTTATCCACAGAAATTATACATACTCAGAGATTATGAGGTGGTTGAGATTCATACTTCATGTCAGCGCAGGCACATGTTCTCATGCTGGATTTGGAGCAAATCTTTCTTTCATTTCCAGTCTCGTTTCTCCCCTTCTGTTCTGCCACTTTGTTTTAATAGTGAAAAAGACACTTTGATTCAACAACAACACACACACATATGCCCTCCACACTTTTTCTAGAGTATGCACCCTCCCCATCTCTCTGTCCCACTGTCACCCCTCTCAGTGTGAACTGTTGTATTTGAGGAGAAATTCATGGCAGTAGTGATGTTCACTTAGCTCCACCTGCAGGCTGTGTACTCCCATGAGAAGGTGAAAATGGAGGGGACCATCACCCAGCAAACCAAGCTCATTGACTTCCTGCAGGCCCAGGCTCACGGTGGCTCCAAGAAGAAAAAGGTCAGATGGGATATTTAATAGGAATAATTCCTAATTTGTCCTACACAGAGGACATTAGACAGGGAACAGTAATACTATCAGTAGATTGATATTATCATGTTCAGCCTGCACAACCACTGTCACCTTACATCACACTCAAACTAAATGAAATGTTCAGAACCAGCTAAAACGTATTTAAATATGAAAGAAGAAAAAAAAATCGAATGTCCAAAAATAAATTCTATGAAGAAAAGAATCAACTATCTAAGAATGGAAGTATAATTCATTCAGCCTGATATATAAAGATATCGTCAGGTAAGTTATTGTGAAAACATTGAATTCACTGGACTGAATACATTAATGTACTTCTGGATTTCAGAGATAGAAGAACAACAATTAATGTTAATTAATGACTGTTTAAGAAATGTATTTAGGGAATTAATGACATAGTCTGATAATTACTTTATTACAAGGGTTACATTCGGGGCAGCCACAGATGAGTCACTCTATACATAAACTGTCATTATAACTTCCACCAGCGTCTTGCACACTCAGGAGTTGTAGTCGTTTTATCACCACATAGAAACTGAGTTAGAATCATAATAAATGGGAAAAATAAGAAGCAAAAAAAAAAAGGTTTAAAATAAGTGTTTCTTGTCTTTCTAGCAATCTACCCACCTCTCATACCTGTCATATTTTTTTCCCCTGTGTGTATCTGTATGTCTGTGTGATTCAGGGTCTGTTTGGGCGTCGTCGAGAGGACCTGTTGGCTGCCATGGCTGCTCAGGCCCAAGCCCAGGCCCAGGGTCAGAGTCAGGGTCAGGTTTCCCCTGTGCCCCCCATCCAACCGGTGCCCCTGCAGTACAGCGACATGAAGGTAGCTCTGGACAAAGAGCGTTCTCGCTCCTCCGAGCTCGAAGAGGCTTTGCAGAAAATGAGAGCGGAGCTGCGATCTCTGAGAGAGGAAGGTGAGACCAGTCTGACTGATTGTTAAAATAAACATACAGCAGTGTTGTGAGCAGTGGTGTAAGCTCAGTTAATATATTATTCCAACCCCAGCCTCTCAGTATAAGGATCACGGTAACTCTGCAAACCCGGCCGCAGCACGGCAGCAGATGATTATGTCCGCCATGGTGAAATCTCCTGAGCACCAGCAGGGCCCTACCAGCCTGGTACCCTCTAACTCTGGACGAAGGAAGGACGCAGCAACACCTGAGGGTGAGCGAGGGGATGATGTAGCTTAGCAGCTTCACTTAAACAGATTCATACATGCAGGCATACTACATACTCAACACCTACTGGCCCTTACCTGCACACACACACACACACACACACACATACACACACACACACACACACACACACACACACACACACACACACACACACACACACACACACACATAGACACACACACATATAATCTCACTCATGAAGGATCATTTAATGGAGCTCTTACTATCCCTTTTCTTTCACACACCTTTCAGAGAGAAGGAGGGTCACTTTTGAAAGTAAGTCGCCCAAACTCCTGGTTTCCGCAGTTTGGTCTCTTATCTCTCTTTCTCCTTTTTGCCTCATCCATTCCTCAAAAAAAAAGGCCAGATTTTAAAAGCTCTGCACTCTTCATAAAATGTCAGATCCCACCAGGCTGTAAGACGAGGCTGAGAAATCTTCCAAGTACATTTCCTCCTTTTTTTCAGTGCACAGCTTTAGAAATCTGAAGCATTTTCTATCTTGGTTGCTGAAACTTAGCCAATCTGATTTTCAGAAGTCTGCTCTGCTCTTTAACCCACTTACAATCCCACCTCTAGACATCATAGACTAACAGAGATGCACAGTCTGATAAAACTTTCTGCAATGCATTAAATACCGTATCAACTATTGAATCCACACTCCAAAAACTAAAGGTATTATTCAGTCACCTTATTTCTAATCACAGTGCAGTCGAGGTTACAACAATAAAGTTAAGATGGGATGATTCTGATCTTAATTTTATATCATTGTAACCTGATAACCTTACAACCGGAGGTTGTAACACGATACTATAAGATTATTTTCTGTAACACTGTTAAACATTTTGTAAGTGGAGGCTTCAAATAAGCTCATTCAGGCTTCATGTGGTCTTTGTCATTTTTTTGGTGTACATTTTAATTTGTGCAAAATAAACTAAAGTCAAACTAAAGTAAAGAAACAGGAAACATGCTGTAAGTATAAGATTATTAAAGTGGCAGCATAAACATATAACTAATTAAAAAACAATAACAGCAATGAAATATAATTGTGATATTTTGTAGTGGAACATGCATTTCTAAATAATTCAGGAGATTGTGTGTTGTATGGAAAATATCATGTGTGTGTAAACTTGGACACACAATGGGAAGCTTAATATTGACTGAATAATGTCTTTAAAATGCACAAAGTTGTGATTTTGCACAAAGAGATGGATTTAATTAACATTCTTTTTTAATTTTTTTGTTTTATTTTGCGTACTCACCGATGCATTCCGCTAAAATTATCCTTTTGTTGAACCGATTTCATAGCTGGTATGGCATGGTGCACTGAGGGCTTGAAATGATGGATGTACCTGACAGATGTAAGACATGCCGGAGCCGCCTGCTACCCTCACTCACTCTGTTCCCTGACTGTATCCAGAGTACAGCCGCCGTTTGAAAGACAGTCAGAGAGACAGAGAGAGGGAGAGAGAGAGGGTGGTGCACCACAACACCCCTCACCGCTTCACAGTGGGACTCAACATGAGAGCCGCCAAGTGCACCGTGTGCCTGGATACTGTGCACTTTGGCCGTCAAGCCGCTACCTGTCTCGGTGAGTCAAAGATTAAAATATTCACGAGGACAGCCTGCAAGCAAATGATCCACATGACCTTTATGTAATCTAAATAAAGATAACACAGTTGTTTTTTTAATTTGCTGCCTCATTTACATAAGTTAAATTTAAATTTGAGCTCTTTTATTTAATTGTTTCGATTATGTCATTTCTATTTTATAAATTGAAATTCTAATTTTGGAGATAAAATGTATATGTCTTATGGTTGCAGCTGCTACATCTTATTTACTCCTATTGTTTTGTCTGACTTTTTTTATAACACTACATTCAGTCCAATCATTTAAACTTGAAATTTTCTCAGAAGTACAAAAATAACATGTAAAAATGTTCAGAGATGTTTAACTGACAAGCACTAAAAACCAAAAATACTGGTTTCAGTTTGCTCGCTCCACACACCAAAAATAATTTTTAAAAACCCAGCAGCCATACTGGAGTTAATTACTAAATTGTCATTAACATATCATATTTTTTATTTACACCCTCCTTTCATTTGTGCTGCTGAGGAGAGGAGACACAATCTGCTCTCTATATAACTGTTCTCTCTCCTTCAGAGTGTCACGCTCTGTGCCACCCAAAATGCTCCCCCTGCCTTCCAGCCACGTGCGGCATGTCCAGCGACTGCTCCCTGCATCTGTCCGAGGGCCTGTGCCGGGACAAAAGCAGCTCTGCAGGCCAGCAGCTCAAAGAAGCTAGCGGACACATGCACCTGGAGGGCTGGATGAAACAGCCCAGGTTAGATAAAAACATGCTGACACTGCAGTTGTTTTAGCTTTTTTCACACAGTCAGTCTTAACTATTCATGTGCTGGATGGTTGCCATGTAAATGGGTGATGAATGAAAGGAGGAAAATCATGAACAAATGAGTGGAAAAACATAACAAATGGAGCAGTTTCCACGCAGAATGATTTGATGAGGATGGAAATGATGTGAATCATATGCTCCAAAAAACTTAGCCATTAGTGTGTTTGTCTAAAGCAAGAAAGTTTCTGTGGCGTGCCCCCTCCCTGTGAAGCTGTGTCATCTCCTCCCACGGATCAGTCAGCCTGATGTTAGCGCACACGAACCCTCACAGGCACTATCTGTTATGTACGATTTGTCAAAATCCATCCATCTGCTACTTAAACCAGTTTAAATAAAAGCATTTGTAGAATTTCCTGGATAACTTTTCATCATGGAAGCTTCGTAGTAACACCTCATGTGTTTGGCAGGAACGGGAAGCGAGGCCAGGGCTGGGAGAGGAAATACGTGGTCCTGGACGGGACCAAAGTCTCCATCTATGAGGTCGAGCCCAGAGAAGGTCACCGGAGTGTTTTTACCTGTGTGATAGAAACAACATCATTCATTTATCCTCCGGAGATGATCAGTTTTTAATGCAGCTGTTCTGCATGTGTCACTCAGATTCGGTGAAGCCTCTGGAGGAGTACGACCTGTGTCTGTCAGACGGAGAGGTGGAGGTTTATGGAGCAGTGGGGGCATCTGAGCTACCTAACACTGCAAAGTCAGGTATACACAGTAGTCCTAGTCTAGTCCTATATCCTTCATCTGTAACTTTCCCTCAGAATTACTTCATATTTCTGGTGTTTTATAGTCTTTTAAAAATCTTTCTCAGGGTAGACACAAGTTGCACCGAGCATGTTCTGCTTTCACTATAAGTAACCTTTAAAAGAAGCATTTTTAAGTCCTTACCTCTGTGTCGTCTCCCCCCCGTATGTCAGATGTTCCCTACGTCCTGAAGCTGGAGTCCCGTTGTCACGCCCCCTGCTGGCCTGGACAGTGTGTTTACTTTATGGCTCCCAGTTTCCCAGACAAACAGCGCTGGGTTGCTGTGATGGAGTCGGTGGTGGCCGGGGGGCGAGCCTCTCGGGAGAAGGCCGAGGCCGACGCAGTGAGTATCTCCGGAGCAGCCGAGGGGCAAATCAGGGCGCTTCTGTGTCCTCTCAAAACCATGACTCAAACCATAAACTGTTACGAGCGCGGTCACAGATAAAGTGTTTTGTCTGCGGCCGCGCTCGTAAACCCGCTGTTTTAAGTGCACGGGGGCTATTCATGAGCACTGATTTCCCCTCTTTTATTCTTGAATATTTCATTTAAAGGTTTAGAGTTTTATTATGGATAACCCCCCTCCCGCGTTTCACTTCTATGTGTCGTTAATTGTCCCCTTCTTCTCTCCTCTTCTCTTTCTCTCCTCTCTCTGTCTTTTTCTCACTCTCTCTCTCTCTTTGTCTTTCTCACTCCTGTTTGTTGCTTTTTCATCATGCTCACACTGTATGTCCGGTATATGGGCACGTTTTGTTGATTTGCTCGATTCTGCCCATTCCACTGGGTTTCATTGCACACATAGGCTGCTGTGTCCAAAAGACAAATGGTTCTGTCTCCTCTGGTCCAGGTAAACAGTTACAAACACAGACACATACAGACACAACACTAACTGACACACACACACACACACACACACCTGCATTCATGAGGCACGTACTAACTAGTGCATGTGTCTGTCACTGTGTGTTGGTTGTTCATCCCCTCTCCTCCCCTCCCCCCTCCTGCTCTCACCTCACCTCACCTGCTGTGACCACTCCTCACTCTCAATGTGCTCTGACTGCAGCACCATCACATTCTTCACAAACACTATGTTGTTGTAATTAAATTAATCTCTCCCCCCTGTCTGACCGCTCTACACTAATTCTCACCTAAGATGTCTCATCATCTTTGGGTTGATCCTCCTCAGCTGTCCTCCAGAGGACCAGAGATCAGACAGCAGAGTTCTACCTGCTTGTGTACTCGTCTGTGTTTTTATCCCCTGCTGCCCCCTCTGCACACTCTGTAGAGACTGGGACACAAGTCACATGACTCAGCTGTGAGACACAGGACACAAACAGACAAACATCAAGCTGACAGCATTTTTTGACTTTTAAGGTCATTTGGGGGAATTTTATGTATTTATTAGGGCTGGGACACACAGCATGCGTCAACAGTGTGTGTGTGTGTGTGTGTGTGTGTGTGTGTGTGTGTGTGTGTGTGTGTGTGTGTGTGTGTGTGTGTGTGTGTGTGTGTGTGTGTGTGTGTGTGTGTGTGTGTGTGTGTGTGTGTGTCGGTCGCAGAACCCCATTTTTTAAATGTTCACCCTGTTAACAGATTAAAGCAGCAACTGACCACACACTGCAAGTAATGAAATGATACGAAACATTCTATTATTGACGGCCATTATCAAAGTTCAACTCTATGTAGAAAGACAGGGCTGGCAGCTGCAGCAACACTAACCAAGCATTAGACTTTGCCAGTAGAGAGAGGACAGGAAACCAGGGAAAGAGACATGCATCATAAATGAAACTGATGGATTTACAGATTTACTATAATTTGTTTATAGTGTTTTAAACTTAAATGATTTTATTGCTGGTTAAAGATTGTGTTTTCCTGTATTTATTGCAGCTTTATTATGTATTACTGCTGTTTCAGAGTTTATTATCTGAGTTGATTAACAGACACTGTCCCCTAGAAATTAGAAATCATAGAAAACCCTAGAAAGAAAAAAATAGAAAGCATAGAAATCTTACAGCTGTTATACTCCTACTGCATCATTTATTAGTAAATGTAGAATTTTAGATGTGATTAACAACACAGAAAAAATATTGACTCCTCTCACTTTACTTTACTTTACTCATGTCAGGCCATGATTGAAACTAGAGGACTGACCGAACTCTGACTTGTGACTTGGTCCCATACCTCTGACACCTGTTAACCTGCACAGTCCTGCAGCCTCCTCTCTGTTGTGTTCCTCTGCTGCCTCCCCTTGAGGTCACGTGGATGTTGTGACCCCGCTGACCCTTTCTTCTTCTCTGCGCTCTTTCAGAAGCTACTAGGAAACTCTCTCCTAAAGCTGGAGGGAGACGACAGGCTGGATATTAACTGTACCCTCCCTCTCACAGACCAGGTACCTGCTGTTCATCACACTGATGTAACGTCATGTGTTTCTGTATAAACACATAATGTGAAACTTGCTTGTTCTCCTGCTGGGTCCACAGATAGTTCTGGTGGGCTCTGAAGAGGGTCTGTACGCCCTGAACGTTATCAAGAACTCCCTGACTCACATCCCTGGCCTGGGATCAGTCTTTCAGATCCACATCATCAAAGAGCAGGAGAAACTGCTGATGATTGTCGGTGAGAGCCTCAAATTTAGTCATTTTCACTCAATGATAACAGTCCAGTGAGCAGCAGAGCATGAGACCGCTTGTGTGTAACGTGTGTGTGTGTGTGTGTGTGTGTGTGTGTGTGTGTGTGTGTGTGTGTGTGTGTGTGTGTGTGTGTGTGTGTGTGTGTGTGTGTGTGTGTGTGTGTGTGTGTGTGTTGTAGGGGATGAGAGAGCTTTGTGCCTGGTGGAGATCAAGAGGGTGAAGCAGTCACTGGCCCAGTCCCACCTGCCCAACCAGTCTGAGCTGGCCCCCTACATCTTTGAGACGGTGAAAGGCTGCCATCTGTTTGCTGCTGGGAGAGTACGTCTTCTTCTCCTCTGTGACGAAGAGTGTGTGTGTGTGTGTCATGACTTCACAGTGACAGTGTGTGTGTTTGTGTTCTCTTTTACAGATAGACAACGGGCCGTGTATATGTGCTGCAATGCCTAACAAGATAACCATCCTTCGCTACAACGACAATCTCAACAAGTACTGCATTCGTAAGGTGGATACGACCCGTTAGCTCCACATCTACACATTACTCGACATATTTAAAGATGCTGGACTCACATTTTTCATTCTTCACCTCATAGGAGATTGAAACTCTGGAGCCCTGCAGCTGCATCCATCTGACCAGCTACAGCATCATCATCGGCACCAACAAGTTCTACGAGATCGAGATGAAGCAGTTTGTGCTGGAGGGTGAGGACTCTGAAAGATTTTATAAACATTCATGTAAGATGTGGAGATGTCGGAGACCACGTGTGTGACCTCCCAACACTTAAACCAGGTCTCCTGTGTGTTCCCCTGCAGAGTTCTTGGATAAAAATGACGTGTCCCTGGCTTCTGCAGTGTTCGCCATCTCGTCCCACAGCTTCCCCATCGCCATCATGCAGGTGGCCAGCAGCATGCAGAAGGAGGAATACCTGCTGTGTTTCCACGGTGAGCTCAGGACCACTTCTCCCCCCGTTATGAGGTTAGATACACAAGAGGAGTGTGTAGTGAGCTTTGTTGTTGTTGCAGAGTTCGGAGTGTTTGTGGACACGTACGGTCGGAGGAGCCGCACCGAGGAGATCAAGTGGAGCCGTCTGCCTTTGTCCTTTGGTAAATACACTGTAGCTTATATAATGCTGCATGATTACATGTAGAGTAACACCAGCAGGTTGTGTCACCTCTGTAATGTGCTCTGCTGCAGCCTACAGAGAGCCCTACCTGTTCGTCACCTACTTCAACTCCCTGGATGTCATCGAGGTTCAGGGACACACTGCTCTGGGGTGAGACACGCTTTAAACACTTTGATGTTTTAAAAAAAAAGTTGTATCTCTCACATCCCTGTCCCTGCTTCTAGTCCCACAGTGCTGGCCCACCTGGACATCCCCAATCCTCGCTACCTGGGCCCCGCTATCTCCTCTGGGGCCATCTACCTGGCCTCCTCTTACCAGAACAAACTGCGGGTCATCTGCTGTAAGGGAAGTCTGATCAGAGAGTCTGGAGAGCTGCAGAGGAACGGATCCAGCCGAGGGTCAGCTCCTCCATCACGTTTCATCTCCTTATTTTAGTTTGAGTAATAAAATACAGCAAAAGAGGAAAAACTGCAGAATTTGAATGAACATGTTGATATGAAAACATTTGAGGTGGCTTTCCAAAAACAAATAACTTCATGTCCATTTATTCTGAACTTTCTGTGCTCCTTTTTTTCATAGGAAGAAACTTAACTATAGGAAAGAAGTAATTGTGTAGTTTTAAGATAAGCCAACAGCGCCATCTGCTGTTCCAGGATGAATACACTCAAAAGCAGGATTTACACCTGTTGATACATTCTTACAGTGAGATTTACCACCACAGCTTCTCTTTTACAGCTGCCCAGCTGCAAAGTTTATACCTGAACTTATACCAGGATATGAAATGTTCTTCTTCTTGATATTTGACAATTTGTGGCGATTAACCTTTATGGATGTTGTCATTATTCAAGCTGAGTTACCCACAATATGACAACTGTTACTTCTTAGAATCAAATCAGTTTTTATTTAAAATACAGGACCAGTGAATATGAATGGGTATAAAATTATCTTAATAACTCTAATCAGCACCAAATCCCAAATTCAAATTACCCCTGCTGACACGCTGTTCTCTGCTGTGTATCCTACAGTAGTCCCAGTAAGCGGGGCCCACCCACCTACACAGAGCACATCACCAAGCGTCTGACCTCAGGCCCCGGCAGTCACGACGGCCTGCATCGAGAGCCCAGCACCCCGCACCGCTACAGGGAGGGCCGCACCGAGTTCAGACGGGACAAGTCTCCGGCCCGACCGCTGGACAGGGAGAAGTCACCCGGCAGGGTGCTGGACAGCCGCAGGGAGAGGTCCCCCGGGAGATTCGGGGACAGCACCCGACTCCACGCCGGGTCTGTGCGAACACAGCTTGCCCCTGTTAACAAGGTAGTGTAACAGTAACATGCTGGTGGAGATATTTAACATATAACTGAACCTGAGACTTCAGAGGGGGCCCTTTACTGATATGAATCATCTTTATACTTGTGGTTTAGACCAGCAGTTTCCAACCTTAACAACCAGGCAGTGTGTCTGTGACTCATTTACACAAGTTGAGTCTTCAAGCTGCATGAAGATTGTTTCATATGAACAGTTTAAAACATAAAAATCCAGAAAAAAAGAAAATATTTTAAAATAGCTAAAACAATTTCTACTTCTTTCCTGTCTTGTTAATCATCTTCTGACCCCTCAGATATTAGACAACACTCCTGTCTAAGGAATAGCAAAGCAAGAAAATAGTGAATAAAAGATGGTCTGTGAGCAGCAAAATATTGCAATAAAAAAATAAAGCTATAAACATGATGAATGAAAAATACTCATAATAAAAATAATGTACAATCAAATATATATTCAGTGTTATTAAATATGATATATCACAGAGCAAGTGAGAAAATATGAGAAGTGTGGAAGCAACAAAAACAAACATTATTTCTGTGTAATATTAGATCATCATCCTGCACAGCAGTTCACTTTTCAGCCGCTCTGTTCTCTTCAGTAGATTGTGGTGTTGATCACACAGGATGTGGCATTCTCACAACAAGTGTCAGTGTTGTTATTTGTTTCTGCTTCTAAGCTGACCAGTTGTCACACTGAGTTAATGTCAAGGACCTTTACTCACACTGCTGCCTGGAGTTACTCAAGCATACATTAACCCCAGAGAACTTGAGCATTCAGAGGAATCTAGTTTGTAAAAGTGTCACTCAGAGAATGAAGTGACTTTGCATCTTTTTAGATGTAAAATGATTAGTTTTAACTTTCTGTACTAACATTTTTAAAGTAGAGGTTTCTGTTCCTGAGGTGTACATTTTCATTTTGGGCCAAAAATAAACAAAATGATGTTCTTTAGATTTCCACATTCACTCACAAAACCTTAAGTCACGTACTGTATTTAATAGTACAAGAGGATATAATGAATACACACTGTGTCTCCTCTGAAGTTGAATTTAAACTTGTCTTCCTCTGCTCTTGTCTTGCAGGTGTGGGATCAGTCATCAGTGTGAATCCAGTTCAGTGCTCCTCCTGACTGGAGCTTGAAGATTAACCACGGGAATCCTTGATCCACTCTGAGTGCAAGCACACACACTCTAACACACACACACACACACACGTCACCCAGGCTGACCGTTAGCTCCATCGCCTGTACAAAGTGCAGACTCAGTTCCTTATTTGACACACAAACCTGCACTGGGAGACGTCTCCTGCGACAATCTTCTCTTTTCTGACACGTGCTTTCGTGGGAGAAATCCCGCAGTAGATTTGGTGACAGGGAACCTTCACTGATCTACGGATTAAGAGTCTACTTTATAATATATCATCAGAGTTGTAAATATTGCTGTCTGAGTTTTTATAGACAAAGGGAATAGTCGGCTGGCAAAGCCATGTCTATTTTTTTTAAAAATGAGTTTCTAAAGACGTTGCAGGGAGACTAATGATGTTGTTGGTTAAAACAATCGAATAGCAACATTTCATTAGAGTCTGAAATGTCACGCGAGTTTTTTCTCTGTTCAGAGAATCAAACCGACATTTAATCACTCATATATATCAGGAGGAGAGGTGGGGGGGTCTGAGGAGGCAACACTTTGCACATGAGATTGGATTTGAACAGGAGTTAAAAACTCGTTCTTGTTACATGCCCAGTCTTCTTTTCTTTGGATCAAATGTATGGTCCTCTTGACTAAATAGCCTTTGATATATATATAAATATATATACATATATATATAAATAAATATAAAAATTGCTTTATTGACAGTCGTCGTTCAGCCATACTTTGTAAAACAATTATAGCAATGTTTTGCTCCAAGTGTTCCTTGTGTTGTTTTTTGCGGCTCTGCCTCTGATGACAGACGCCATGCAGCCAGGCTGGCTGACACGGCCTCAGCTTGTTTAGTCCGCTGCTGCTGCTGCTGCTGATTATGGTACAGATGTCCTGTTTCTGTGCAGTGATATGAAGTCTAGTTATTGTCAGGGGTCGTCACTTTCTAGTACCGTTTCTTTAGAGCCAGTAAGACCACCTCCATTCGTCACATCAGTGAGCATGACTAACTTTAGAGCAGCACCCGTCGCTTTTTTCCAATCTCGATTCTTTCTCTTGGTTGTTTCCTTTTTCTGTCATGTATTCACTTTGAATTTGCATTCAATAAGTAGACATTGATGTTAAGCCAGTAACTTAAGAGTTTCTTGATTTTTAGATATGTATACCAGTACATGCATTAAACATGATTGAAGTGTTTTGACTGTTTTCTTTCTTTGTGTGTTTGCAGCTGCAGATATTTATCAGTGAGAGCAGATATCACAACACAGTAAGGTTTATCTAGTTTATTTCTCCTTTAATTCTACAACAATGTAATGCTCATTAAAGTAAATCCAACAAAAACAAAATATTCAGACTGAACAAGGAGCACTTGTTGTTACAGGAAATTGCTATGTACAGCTACACACTCCTCTGACAGACATGAGAAGGTTCAAAGTGCTTATCAAACAGAAGGGAGGAGAAAAAAAAAATAGAAGAGGAAAATCCAACAAAAGCACGAGTGATCCCTTTGTGAGAGACCCGTAATAAAACTGCTTGGCACCAGTCTCCACCAGAAGAGACACACACACACACACACACTCTCTCTCTCACACACACACACACAATCTCACATACACACTCGCATCAAATGATTACTGGGCCGTAGCAGTGACGCCTCCGACAGAGCACGTCAGCGTGCGTGAAGAAAAAAATACGACATATGCAGACCAAGAGAACTTCTTGGGAGAGGGAGAGAGAGAGAGGGGGGGGGGGGGGGAAAGAGCACAGCATGGGATCGTCCTGGCAACATGTGTAACTGATGCCCACCTTAGCAAAACCCTCCCACACCACTACACACACACATACACACAACCAGAACCAGAACCACTGCTCCATATTTCTCTTATCATGCTCTGTGGGATCACTTACAATACTGAAAAGCAACAGCAGTCTTTCAGGTTGAGCTTTACTTTGATGGACTCTGTGGCAGTGTCTACTTTGTGCAAAAAACAGCCTCTTTTTTTTTGTTTTTTATATATATTTTTTTAAAGACAATTCACATTCCTGGATTGTTGAACGAGTCGAGCTCGGTGCCCCATCATGCATGTGACTGTGGTGAAAGTACAGAGCGAGAAACACATGCTGCAGCCGATAGCCTGCAGATAAAGGGACGTTACACCATCTGAGATTACAGACAAGGTTTATCTCAACATTGTAATCTGAACAGTCTGAAGTCAGGATTCTGCTCTCACATCAGTCCTGAGCAGCTGATCAGGGCCACACTACAGATTTTAAATGAACTCTTGCTGCAGAATTAATTTTGATGCAGTTTATCACTAATTGACCCATCAATTAGTGATACAGCGTCTCTACTACAATTTGATGGTATAGTACAATATTTAAAGGTTGAGCTGTTGAATTTAACACCAACACTTCAAGCCTGTTCCAACCACCTTAAAACAGCAGCTCCACTGCACACGTCAGAAATCTGCTGATTCTACCACCATGTTTAAAATAAGCCTCAAAAAGAAAAAAGGGGGGTTTCAGCTGGTCAGGAACACAAGCTCACTCATCATCAAGCTGTCAATCACGCGGCTATATTTAAGCACTTCCTGTGATAGTAAAATAGAAATGCCTGATTCTGATTCTTCTGTGCCCACTGCTACATGCCCCCCCCTGCTGACATCACATGCTGGGTGGTGAGGGGTGTAAAAGAAAAAAAAAGAAAGATTGGCAGTCACAACAAGAAGGTCATCATGAACTTAAGTTGTGTGCTGTACCTTTAATGCTCCAACTGATTCATGGAAAAACTAAATAGTCTCAATAATAAGAACAAAGGCCGTCCTCGATGTTAATCACTCAGCTACTAGAAGCTCAGTGTGTGTGTGTGTGTGTGTGAACGAGTGTGTGTAGAAAGTAGAGGTAGTGTTTGTAGGTATGAATGGAGTAATGTTTGTGTGTGTGAGTCAGCGGGAAAGGTGGGGAGGGTGTGGGGTCTAGGTCAGGGGGGGTTTTAAGTTTGGATTGAGGCTGCTTGTTTTGGACCACTGTTCTCTCAGTGCATAGACGTCTCACCGCTCATACGTTTAACTCCACACATCCCGCTCTGATTGGCCGATGCGAGACTAGCGTCACCGCAGCAACAGATCAGAAGCATCTCTCACCCCCCCTCCCCCCCTCCCTCATCTCATAAACACTGATTATCCTGTGGCAATTGAATTGTCTGGTTTTTCAAAAACAGCCATTCAACAAAAAAATTCATAATAAATAAAATCAGAGTAATGATCGCATTTAAAAGGGAAAAAATCCACTGCAGCATCAAAACAGGACACCCTGCTTCTCTAGTTTAAAAAAAACACACACCTGTCTCTTCAACAGGTCGCAAAATATAGGTACATTTCTGCAATTAACAACATAAGAAACAAAGAAATTTAAAAAAAAAAAAAGAAAAACTTTTTGGTGACTAATTTAGTGAGCCACTATTCAAGGATTCTATACATTTTTTTCTTAAATGCTATATAGGTATCTGAATATATTATTTTATTCATTTATTTTACAAAATAAGTGTGTGTGTTGGTGTGTATATGTGGAGGTCACTGAATGGGTGTGAGGCAGAGCAGGCGTCTCAGTGAAGCTTCTCTGACAGATTTGAGTGAGAACACCAAGAGCCCTTTTCTCCTGCCGCCGCCCTCCTCCACGTTTCAGCCAATCACAGCGAGGAATCAAAAGTCAGGTCTCAAAAATAAGAAAATCAAATGAAAAGTTTTAGATTTGAAATGTTTGAACAGCTCCTTCTGTGACCGTGACTTCACTGCTGAATCCCACCGGCGGCTGAAACGCGCAGCGAGACGTCCGGCTCCCAGTGCCTGCTGGGTAAAAAATAAGAAAAGGGGGTTTGCTGTGAGTGAAGGGCGTGACAGGAGGAGATTACACAGATTACTGAGATTACGCTGTCAGTCGCTCCGTGTCTGGGGCACAAACGACTACAGCTCATCTGCCGCCTAACACCAACCTGACAACACTGCCACACATCAAGTTTACGGCAGTGTCGGCTGCTGATGAGCACAGATAGTTTCACTAAAGAGCGTGTGAGGTTTTATCTTCACTGCGGTCGAGATTCACAACATGAGAGAAAAAACATTTCATATATTCCAACAAATACTTTCAGGATTCCAGCTGCTGCTGCTATGTAAACTGTGGACTGAATCTCAACACACACACAACTCTGCCATTTTTGTTCTTCTTTTGTATCTGCATGTCTATTAGCTGTATATACTGTATACACACACATTGGTGCCATTCTGTGTGAAAAGCCGATCAAATTTGTCACAAAAACAAAAAGCAAGCAAATGTGCTGTTGAGATTCAGCCCGCAGTGTGTTAAAGGGTCAGTTCACCCCACTCACAGTTGTAGATTATCCACAGTAATTTCTGGAAACTAATTTTACTGTTACTTTTTTTTTTTTTTTTTCTTTAAATGGGAGACTCACATTTATACATGAAGTTGCATTATGGGAAATGTAGGAAATAATTGTTGATCAGGACCTCTTGTAGGAACTAAATGTCAGAATATAGGCTTCTCAAATGTTAAGATTTGCTGCTTTCCTTTGTCATGAATCTCTGTGCTAGTTTTGTCTGACCGGCAATACAAAACCCAATGAATATGTAACTTGGGGCTCAGACATAATAAATGCATTTTATCGAAAAAAGCTAACCGAGAAAATGATCAGCACTTTCAAACTGATGATGAAAATATCAATTAAATAGTAAACACCAGCGAAACTATTTATATTGATAGATAATGCTACAATTTGGGTGACCTGACCCTTCAAACTTTACCCTAAACTAGTCAGCATCAGCTCAGCATCCAAACATTTCTCAGCGCTGAGGGACTTTCTCCGAATTGCCACATGTTCCTCATGGTTCCTGATCTTAAACCCTCCAGACAAAGGAACAAGTCCGAGCTGGGAGATGATGGTCTGTAGAGGTCTGATGAGAAGTGTTGGTGTTTTCAATGGACTGAAATCCTCCGAGAGACTTCAGTGACACAGTGAGACGACCTTCTCTGCCCGCCTGGTCCAAGGCACCAGGATGTCCATTCTCACTCCTCTGGCCTCAGAGTGCCACAAACCCTGTGTGTGTGTGTGGCCAGTGTGTGTGTTTTCCTCTCACACATCACCCACCCATGTGCACTCCCATAGTTCAGCGCCTCCACCCACGTCAGCCTCAGTATATACACACTGAATTCCACATCCACAGCACACACACACACACACACACACACACATAAAAAAGTACATAGGGACATTCTGTGTAGCTCCTGTGCTCTTCTTCAGCAGTGCGCCTGTGTCAGTGGCCGGCGGCTCAGCCCAGCCCCCCCTGCCCCGCCCCCCTTCCTCCTCCACATCTACTGCGCCCGCCACCATCCCGGTCCTCGGAGGCTTAGTTGGAGCTGGCTGTGATGGGTTTCTCCAGCTCCATCTCCAGGGGGGCCGGACTGAGCTGGAGGCTGCTGTAGCAGGTCTTACAGACGCGGCTGGGCTCGAACAGCTGCTGGCTTGGCACTGGGATCTTCTGGTCGCAACAGCTGGCGCAGAACACGTTACCGCAGTTCCTGCAGGGGGGGGGGACACAGAGAGGTCACTGCTGGACTCCCACACACACAGACCCTTTACACCTGCTATTAACCGTGCATCTCAACTCCGTCACATCTGTACCGTGGTCCTGTTCTTCATACATGTCAAAGAAGTCCCTCCTGACCGCTTTACTAAGAGGCACCAAAGAGATAAAAAGCTGGTATTTATGATTTAAGGTGAAGAGTGAAAGTAGTAAAACCTATAATAAAAGTTTCTTACAATTCATCATTTTCATCTATCATTTACACACAAATGTATCAGAAGTTTACTCTTTAACACTTTACTAGAGATCCCTGAACAGGTTGATAGTATATTCAGAATATGTTTAGGCTTTCTTGGCTTTAAGTTAAAATAATAAAAGCTGACAGAAATATTTTAAATGTGTCAAAAAATCTATATTAATTTTTAAATAGGACTCACTCATTACCTAAAAACTGCTGGACATTGTAGTTTAAAAAAAAAAAATCATTACTCAAACAGTAGCAAAGAGTGAATTTTTAGGGACTATTTTCAGCTGCGGATTAATACACATAAGCTTTTCAGGCAGCAGCAGGGTGTGTGTGAGGTTGAGTCACTATAAATTACAGTGGTCACGTCTGTCCAGGCTCATATAATATTTGTAGTTAAGTACTTTGAAGGAATTTAATCAAATCAGCACAGTTTTATGATGGGCACCAAGATTAGTGTCACCTAATAAATATCTGACCAAATGTGAAATATGATATCAAAGTCCTGTCTGTTCCTGAGTTATGGTGTTGAATAACAGCCAGAGAAGTGTTTCTGCAGGAGATTATGAAGTTGACCTTTGCCCTTCAGGATATAAAATGTTATCACTTCATTATTTTATCCTGTTAGACATTTGTGTGAAACTTGGTCATAATTATCGTATTAATTCTTGGGTTACGGCCAAAAACGTCTTGACCTTGACCCTCATAGCTGGCAGATATCATGTTGGTCTGGATGACTTGAGTCACATTTGAAGAACAGGACCCTGGTGTGTAAACGTTTCTCCTCCTGTGTGACTCCAGAGACGCAGGATAACGCAGGTGGAAAGTAGGTCTGACACTTCAAACTGCTTCAGTGGATCCTCTCTGCTGCTGCTGCTGCTGCTGCTGTTTACACTGGAGCTCTGCTGTGATGTTTCACTACATGCCGGGTTAGCAGAGGTGTTCCAACACATCAGCGGTGCTAACTTGAAATAATCAGCCCATTAAAAAAATAAACACACACGTTACCAGCACTGGACAGGAAGGCAGGTCACACTGGAGGTTTCAGCTACTCATGCTCAGATCCACACGTTAAGACATGAGGCCATGCTCACACAGTTACACACACACACAGAGGTCTCTTCTACCTCCTCTGCCTAAACACACTAAATCCTGATTCACTCAGAGTCTGCAACCCTGTGCACCACCATGTGGACTGAGTGTCCTCCAGTACCATGCTGTGCTGCTGGGAGGTGAGATGCAGGGGGCTGGTTCGTCTGGGGCAGCATGCTGCCAGGAAGTTATGGGTGGTGGTCGATTTGGATGAGGGTGAGGGGGGGGGGGGGGGGGGGGGGGGGGGGGGGGGTGATGTGGTGCTATGGCAGGAGGGGAGTTGAGGTTGACTTTTAATTTTTTGTCTGTTTTTGTTTTTTTTTGTTTTTGTGTGTGAAATAACACTCAGCCCTCGACCAATCACAGCACCGTGCTTTGCAGTCACAGCCAATTAGAAAACCGCTGAATGGCGACCCGCCGGTGCTGCGGGACTCACACACTCAAGCTGATACATCTTTGACATGAAAAGAGATTTCTCTGAGGACAACTAGAACAGAATGAAAGGACACCTGATGCAGTGGGGGAGGAGGGAAGGGAGGTAGGGGTGTGGGGAGGTTAGGGTTAGGGTTAGGAAGAGGAAGGTGCAGCATTAGGGGTGGGAGGGTAGAGTGGTGGGGGGACAGGGAAGCCGGATCTCACCAGACCTCCTGGACAGGCTCCCTGCCACTGTAGAGGAGAGGGGGGGGGGCAGACAATGGATAAGAACTGCCTGAACAGATCAGAAAACTTCACACACACTAAACACACATGTGTCCGCTTTAAAAAATAAAACGACAGCTACAACTTTACACTGTTAAACACTTAAAACCAGGTTTATGTGTTTTGAACCCAAGCCAGATTATTGTTTACAACTTTGTTTACAGCCCAAACTCCTGATTACATCTCCCTATGAATGACTGGACGCCCAAAACTGAATCTACCCCTGCTGCAGCCAACCAATGGTTAACCCCGCCGCAGTGAAGTAGAGGAAGTAAAATGCAGGCGGTGGTGATATGAGGAAACGATAACGGCAGAGGAAATACCACCAGCTGACAGACCGAGAGCGACGGCTCAAACGCACCAAATGAACGTTATTATCCTGCAGACTTCAAAGCAGCGACAGATAGTCCTGATGTTTCCAGTCCCACTTTGTTTAGAATAAAAGGGTCGTGTAGTTCGGCCTGGACACACGAGTGGAGGACAGAACCGCTGCTGTAAAACACTGCACTTCTTCTTCTTCTGCCCAATTACACTAAAGTCCAGCCAATAAACCTCTGTAACAGACTGACTGTTTTAGTGTTTTCAATCATCATCGGTCACATGAAACCATCAGATTAGCACAGAGTAAAGTATAGTTAAGTCATTAAATCCTGTGCTGCAGCCTTTTCTCAAGTTTGCTTTTTATATTGCAGGAAATTAACCTGACCTACAGTGTGTCTACATGTGTAGTGTGTCTGATGCCTGTGTGAAAACCCTGAACAGTAAACAGGGTCAAGCTACTACACGAGAACAGTCTATGTAAGTCTAAACAGGACGAACAGGATTGGTGGATGATGTCATTGACAGCGACAGAGGGTTTGAGTCACTGCCGTTTGATATTTTCTCGGCGCTTACCTGCAGTGATGTTTCCTGGTGGCGAGCCAGAATCTGCTCTCACAGCCATAACAGTGGGCTGCCAGATGGTCGGGGTACCAGCGAGTGACCTGCAGAGAGCAGTGTGTGAGTAAATTCACCTACAGCGATCAGCTTCCACTCTTAGAAGAGTCCAGCTGCTCACCTCAGTGTCCTGCTTGTCCACCTGCTCCCAGCTGGCTTCTGAGAAGAGCTCTGTGCTGCAGCGAGACAGACAGTTGTGGTCCAGGTTGTACTCTGAGTCTGTCATGGAGGTCTGTATGGAGGGGGACACAGACAGATTTAATCAGTACATGATCCATCAGACTGCAGGTACAACATTAACATTACATCCAGGTGGTTACAGTTAAGCAGGTGGCTGTATTTCCTGGTAGGCCTGCACAGTCTCACCACTTCGTCTCCCATGTCTCCGTTGATCCTGTGGGAGCCGGCGTGCTGCTGGTTCTCCAGGCGGCTCCACAGCTCCTGCACCTGCTTCTTCAGGGTCTCCACCTCCATCTGGTGGCCCGCCTCGATCTGCCTCAGCCTCTGCTGGATGGCGTCTGTGTGCAGCGTCAGCCCGTCGTCGTCCAGGTGGCTGCGGGACGGCTGCTCTGGGCTGATGGCGGCCCGGCTCAGCAGGGCGTGGCACCAGCGGTGCTGAGAGCAGCTGCCCCGTGGGTGGAGGATCAGGGAGTTGCAGCTCGCCAGTGAAACCTGTCGGCTCAGAGGGGCCCGCTCCCCGTTCCCTTTGGCCAAGTGAAGTCCTCCGCAGGGCTCCCCGTCGGAGGTGTCACCGTTGCACAGCCCGTCCCTGCTGAGGTCAGCAGGCTGAAAGGCACTGACGGAGGGACGCTTGCCCCCATTTAAAGTCCTGATAAAGCCGTGCTCGCCCGTCTCCAGCACCTCCTTCCTGCAGGGCTGACGGCTCTGATTCACAGGCGGCTGAGCAGGAAGCTCCAACCTGCTGCAGGCCTCTTCAGTCAGAGTCTCAGTGGAGCTCTCCATAAGAGAGGCTCTCTTATCCACCAGCTCCACAGGCTCTGAGACTCCTCTGTCAGAGTCAGAGTCGGGGCAAGTCTCCTCATCAGCACCTGGTTCTTCTGGCGAGCTGTCTGCAAAGCCGTTAGTTAAAGTTCTGTAAGCTGTGAGCTGCTCTGGCTCACCTGAGCCGGGCTGACTGGGTCCATGTGCAGCTTCCTCCTGTTCAGAACAGCTTTCTACAACCTGTTTCTCCTCCTCCTCCTCCTCCTCCTCCTCCTGCTCCTTCTCCTCCTTCTCCTCCTCCGCTGTGTGAGTCTCCTCAGCTGCATGCTGCTCCTGCTCCTCTTCCATCTGTGCAGGCAGAGCAGGAGACTCAGCGTCCTCCTCAGCCTCCACTTCACCATCCTCTGCATGGTGACCATTAGCAAATGCTGCTTGTGTCTCAGTCCCGTTGACTTTGGCGCTCTGGTCATCCTCATTGGTTTCTGCTTCTGTCTCCACCTCTGTGACAACAGTGTTAATGACACAAGTGACAACAGCACTACCTTCTCTTTGAACCTCTGCTCCCGCCTCCTCTTTGGAGGCTTCCTGCAGAATGTTCTCCATCTGGCCCTCAGCCAAGCCCAATGCCACAGAGAGCTCTGCCTCCTCTGCGTCCTCCCCTCCCGCTGGGCTCAGGGAGGCCGCCTGCGCCAGCTCAATGCGTGCAGCCTGGGGCTGCGGGCTGTCGTCCAGCTCGGAGTCCACTCCGTCTGTGTAAGGGCCCACTCCGTTAGGCCGCACATCCTGGTCCTGGTTGCCCCCTTCCTCGGGCCCCACTGCCATGTTGAGCTCCAGAGAGCGCCTGTGGTCCTGCCACTTCTCGTTGAGGCTCGGGTCGCTGGAGCGGCGGTTTGGAGCCATAGTACTTCCAAGTTCGCACGCACTGGGTAAGTTGTCGAAAGAGCGAGTCTTCGTACGTCTGAAGGAGGGAAGGAGAAAAGAGTTATGCGTGGAGAAAAAAAAGAAGCTTACTATTACATAACAATGGCTCGCTGTATTTGACACCCTATGATTCAACGTAGCTGCACACATAATCATTACCAAATGTTTGGTTGGCAAATCATTCACGTCAGAATCAGCAAAACAAAAGACAGTGCCCACGTAATGAAAGAGAAGCATTCTTTAACTTGGAGACCACTGTCATAAATAATGTCAACAATATAGAATGAGACAACCTCCTGTCGTCCTTCCATACAGACAGCAGGACCGTCATGAGGCGTGACATAAGCAAAGCATTAAGCACTCAGTTATGTGTTGCCTGGGATGGCCTGAGCAGAGCAAGAGAATCTAAGCAGAGAAGTTCAAAAGCCGGGTCCCGTCGGCTGTGGGAGACCTCGACCTGTGTTTATCTTACATGAGGGAGGAAGAGAGGGGGGGGTTCGGTGCCATCGCGCCAGGCTCACCTGCCCAGGGGCGCGTCCTCGGGGTTGGCGCCGGGCACGGGGTAAGGGGCGCAGGAGTCATCTGAAGGGGTGGTGGGGGAAGAGCTGGGTAGGTAGACTGCCGTCCACAGCATCAGGTTGCGCACGTGACACACCGGGTGGAGAACCTGCGACGACAGCTGTAACGTTAACTCGGGGAAGTATAAAAGAGAGAGATGAGAAATAATAACAGCGACCACAAAAATTCTCAGTTGGGGGCTGAAAATAAAATATTGCTAAATCAAGTTAGAGAGCATAACAATTAGCAATAAATCTAAAGGAACATTGTGAAATACATCCTTCTGGGGCTCATCTTTTCTAGTATATGCATCTGAGTGAGGACTCTGCTGGCCTGGATACGCAAGACTTGTTTTTCTAATCAATTCCAGTGACACATTTTCTTCTAACATACATCTGTTCATCCTTTGTCCTGCTGGTTTTCAATCAGCCTTTTTTTAATATAAAAAAAACTCGATTTAACTTAATTATTTATAGGTTCATTATTAGTTCCATCAAGTTAAATGTCAGAGCTACCAGAACCACCCAGGCACTGAACACTGTGTGACAAGCGGTGGACGTACGATCTCGGAGTGTGACGAGTACAGCATGTTCCTCAGCGTGCGATTGGCCGGTCTCAGCAGCGACCAAACGGAGCAGGTCCTCTCCTGAATGTGCCGGTCCTCCCTCTCCTTGCCGCTGTTACCCAGGAAGGTGCCGAACAGACAGGAATAGGTGTGCTGCACCAGTTTCACCTGCGTACACACACATATATAAACATACTTTAATACACACCTCGGGTATGATAATAAAAGTGGAAGACGGTAGAAGTTTCCCTCGGAAGAGTAAACACACCCAGACTGCAAGTGCACATTAGCGGTTCACGCTTGGAAACAGAAGGTAAACACGCATGAATCAATGCTATGTCATTTCCAATTCTGTATATGAAAACATTCTGAAGCGTCTAATCTGAGGATCTGAGAAGAGTCGGGCTTCCAGAGAGCGACAGATGTTTGATTTCCACTGAGAGTAACAGTGGGCACGCACCAGGAAGGCTTCATTAAACTCGAAGGAGCAGGGGAACTGTCTCTGCAGCTGGTGAACACAGTCCAGCCACTGCAGGAAGACGGGGCAGCGCTCGTTCAGGTCCTCAGAGTTCTCCCCGTGGCCGCAGCGGTCGGCGAACTTGTGGCCGAAGTCCAGCCACTCCGTCTCTACCAAAACCTGGAACCCCTAGTTAAGACGACACGAGATATGAGACGAATTACGCAAACAGCAAGTCACAACTATTATAAGATATAAGCTGATCCCAAAACTAAAAATAAAAAATAAACTCATGCAGTCAGCTGTACCTCAATAGTGCGGTAGTATGGGTCCAGCAGCAGCTTGGACAAAGCGACGATTTGAGGTGTGCGGTCCCAGCCGTCAGAGCAGTGAACCAGGACGGGCCGGTGGTCCCGGTCCACAGCGTTGACCACCAGCAGAGCCGCCTTCAGCAGCAGGGACAGGTGCTGCAGCCACTTGGTGCTCTCCAGTGCAGAAAGCCAGCTGCAGATACAGAGAGCAGAAACATCAGAGGAGCTCAGACACACCATGACATCAGGGTGTGCATGTTTTATATGGTCAAGCTCCATATACCACAGCGTTTATAGCAACATCAATCATTTCTCTTTGACTTTTTATAGCTACGAGCACAGTCATGATGTGGATTAATAAGGGTTATGCAATTCTGCTTTGTTCTAATTTTCCATCTCAGAAAAACAAGGTGGTAAATTAAAAATCCCAAAGGTTGATTCAGTTCACTGATTATAACGTCTCAAAACATTACATGAGCAGTGGGAAACTTACATACACATTGGCCTACTTCAATTAAACGTTAATGTTTAACCCTCTCTTATCTTAACTGGGTTATAACTCTAACATCAATGTTTGTTATTGTCTATAAACCTGAAGCTTCTGTGACAGAGACAGGTGGTTTTAACTTTAGATTTCTTTTATGTCTATGAAGTCTAGCAGCAATAATATTTGATATAGTGTTAGAAATGTGGTTTAGCTTTTGGAAACATCACAAAATTCTTTGGAAATTAGACAAGAAAAACAACAGTTTTTTTGCATCCACAGCAAGGGGACGGATAATAAAGTAAGACCCTATCAAACATGCTAAGCTATAATCTAGATTTTTAACTTTTTAAAATCTTGTTTTTTTCCTCCGATTGTTTTTTTAACCACTTGCAACGTCACACACTCTGAAGCCGGCATGATTCAATTACACATCATTGTAGCGTGGAGTCTGGGGCGTGCAGATGGAAAGAGAATCTCTGCTTGGTGTTGGGCCAGCCTTTCTAAATCAGGCGCAGATGTATGGCCAAGACCAAAACACAGCTGTGATTTCTGGTTGCCGACAGTTACTACGGCAAAACTGGAGACCTTCGGCTTTAACAGTTTGAGCCTGAGGAGTGGAGTCTGAGCGGTTGAAGCTGGAGGCAAATAAAGAAAAAACTCACTTGGCTGGATCAGGCATCTGAGTGCAGAGGAAACGCAGAGACTGGAAACTCTTACGGATGGAGTGGATGTTGGCCATGCCCATGAACACCACCTCGCAGTTGGGATAGTATTCTGGAAAAGGGGGAAAAGAACAATAGAATTTTTTAAAAGTGAGAAAACAAAAAAGCTGGGGGTGATTTTAAGTTTGGCGTGCTGAATCCTGCAGTACATGTTGACCTTATTTCACTGGAGCTGGACCTACCTGGGCATTCGCAGCCTCCCCCCTTGGCCCTGTTAGCTACGGCTGCAGCGTAGGATCTAGCATCCAGTATCAGCAATTTGTGGGGCTGGATGGCCAACGTCTCCACCTCTGAGCTGTTGGTCATGGAGGATTCTGATACAGACACAAAACACAACATCTCAGAACAATTCATGTATTAAACCCAGAGCTGGACAGTGAATGAGAGTGCAAATAAACCACGAAGAAGAAGAACATGAACATGAAAGTGACATAAGTTGCTGTGATGTCGTGTGTGTTTGTATGAGCCAGCTGCTTCAGACAAGTCCTGACAGGTCGGATTACGTAACTTTGCCTGCAGCAGGTTCATGCAGGTAGCGAGACCTGAGCGCTGGAAATATCTGTCTGGTGCAGCAGAAGGTGTGTTTTCAGCTGGAAGTGTGTGTGTGTGTGTGTGTGTGTGTGTGTGTGTGTGTGTGTGTGTGTGTGTGTGTGTGTGTGTGATGTATACAGTATGAGGGTGAGTGAGGTCGCCTTAGCTCTAACCGAAGTCAGTGTCGTGCAGGTCTGAGCCGTTGGTGTAGCTGCCGTTGTGGATGTGTTTACGGGATCTGCTGTCCACGGCGCAGGCCTTGGCGATGGACTGGACCAGGTGCTCGTCGTCGGCGTTCCTCCAGCCCCACCAGCTGACCTCCGGCTGGCCGCAGCGGGCGATCACAGCACCCGTGCTCTGGTGCCTGTGTGAGGAAGGGGTTACACATCATTTACCATCTATTCTTTATATATATTTATCTTGCACAACATTATGTTTTATGTTTTTAGTTTTAAGTCCAAAACTGGATACTTGACAGAAGAAAGAAAGTTGAGAACCACCGGATTACGTAACTTTACAGCCCCTAAAGTAAACTTTTGTTTCATATTTATTTCAGGTGCTGAGAAGCACAAAACAGGCATTCAAAACTTGCAATTTATGGTCAGAGCAGTTTTCCAAAAACAAAGATTAAAGGTTGTTTGTTAAATACAACAACCACGAGTCACTGGGGCATCGGTGCAGTGGTCTTGGCTGCGGTGACCCATTGTGAATAGAAGAAAATATAGAAATATAGCCTGGAGGGAGTAAGAAAGTAAACTCTGTCCACTGTGGCACTGATATATGACAATTAAGATTGTATGTGATGATGGCTCTGTCCCTTTCACAAACAAATAGGCCAATCAGCACACAAGGAAGCTTTTCATTGCTGTGTGGCAGTAAACAGCCTCACCTTTTAGTTTAAAGAGCTCAAGGAGAAACAAACAAAAACCCACCTATAAACCACTGCAGGGAACCTCTTCCAGGAGCGGAAGGCCGCCACATTTTCCAGCTCCTTGTCAGTGATCCAGGCTGGCACCAGGAGCTGCTGAGGATAGCTGGGGCAAAGCCTAGCAGCAGCCAGGGATAGAGAGAGCAATGGTTAACAAGGGAGAGAGAGGGGGGGCTGAGATGGCTCAACAAAAGTCTCTGTCCATAGACATCTAATCCTGGGCTGGGCCCTTATCTGCCCAGGGCGCAGCACCAGTAGAGTACAATAACACAGCCACCCACTGTCTAACACACACACTCACACACACACAGATTTGTACTGTTTGCCAATGAAAGCAAAGGATGGAATCTATCTTCTAGCCGAGAGTTGTGGAAATCAACACAGCAGCAGGAATCCTGAATGAAAGCTGCTATTACCTGAACTTGCTGTTGATGTCAGATATCCTCCAGGCGTTTTGAGTGTCAAAGCCCATCCTCTCCACCTCATTCTTGAACCAGGAGGTCACGTGTTCGCCTGCGGAACAGAAATGTCCGATAAGAGCGGAGCGGAGTTGGAGAGGTTCCACTCGGGGGTTACATGAGGACACGTGAGAGACGGTGGCTTACCTGGTCTGCACAGCTCCCCGTGCTGCTCCTTCTCGCCGGCGTACACGTCCATGCACCAGGCGTGGAAGGCGAAGGAGAAGAGGTCCTCCAGGCGAGAAGGAGGGCGCATGACCGCGCTGAGGCGTTTGGACCATTCCTGACACTGCTCGAAAGTGGAGAACTGACACCTGGGGATCAAAGGAGAAGCAGAAAAGAAGAAATAACTACATTTGTACAACTGTAAAAGATTTACGGCTTTCTATATCATAGGAAAAAAAACTGATTCCACTTTCATACATATGTCTGGTTAATATGAAAACTCAGTTTGGCTTGAAACTGGAAAGAGCAGGAAAAGTCTGAAGTCAACAAAACCCACCTAACACTGTATATCATTTGTTTAAATTTCTGTTTTTACAAAGGTTATTTATGGGACTAGTTCTTGGTCAGTTTCTTCCAGGAGTTTTGTCATCACCGCAATGTTGCCGGGCAACCAGCGGATACTCCAGGAAATCCCTGCACCCAGCCAAGAAACGGTTGGGTCTTTTTTTTTTGGTTTGGTTGGGTTGTACAGATTAAACAAAGCGAACATGTTAATTAGTGCAATTTAGAGGTGCTAGAATGTGGATTTGTGTTAGCTTTGGACAAGTCATGCTGCTCCCTATAGCTTAATATTTATGGTTTGGCAAGAAAGTGGGAAAAAAAAGGAAATTTTCACTGGTCTTACCTGACAACTTTGCAGTCCTTACAGGTGACGTGCAGCTGGAACATATCCCGACATTCCACGCTCTCTATGAGCTGCAGAGGGACCTATGGAAGGACAGAGAGAGAACATAACCTCCACACCCACTCCACCTTTAAAAGAGGTGTTGAATAGCATGCAGTCAGTACAAGTGGCGTGGTCGACTGCAACTAACAAATCATTTTACTAATAATTAGTGGTCAGCACAGAAAAAGTCCTTCATGCTAAGAAGTCAGCTACATTTCAATGTTTCACTGTATAAACCAAACCACTCAGCTACATGTCGCTGATAAGCACACAGATTAAATGTCCAGGTGCATTTCCATTACATTTTCACATCACATCACGACGAGCTCTGTTAATATACATAATCTTCTTAAGTTTGACTATGAGAGCACAAAAAACACACTGATCCTGAAGAGCTTGTATATGCATTTCCCTTCTGGCCCACAGTTAGTCTTATCTTTTATAGGCAAATACAATCCAAAGTACAGAACTGTCATGTGCTTATGACTTAAGTGCATACTTTGAATACTGCAGGGAAATAGCTTCGCTGCTTTTGACTAAGCTCCGTTAATTAGGCGAGAGGACTTTCCAGCAGCGCAGTGGGGCTTTTTTTAACAACAAAAAAAAAAGGTGTGGCTCAAGCTGCTGTTCACACACACACACACACACAGGTTTTCGCAGCCATGCACGATTACCAGCCAGCCGTCAGCAGGATAAAAACTCCTAATAGTGGACTATGGTGATGGTGTCACTGCCTGATGGAGACCTTGTTGTTGTTGTTGTAAATTTTGCATTAGAAGATCATTTTTCCATCTCGTCCTCTTTGTTCTGACACCTGGTGCTACACAGGATGAACAGGCAGGATTCTACGCAGGCACACAAATGATACAATCAACCCCACTCCATGCCGTGCAGCTGTGCTTGGTACTTACTGACACCTCACAACAACAACTCTGCTATCCCAAACAAAAAACAGAGAAAAACAATAATGAGAATGTATCGCGTGGCCATTCGGGACTATTTTTCCTGTCATCGCGGCGCATTCCGGATGTCCTCGCGCGTCCTGCCGCCACAACTTCATTCCTGCTCTCTAATCTAAATCACTAATCTGGCCACCATCAAAATTCCTGGGCTGCTTGTTAACAGCCTCTCTTGCTCTCTGTCTCTCTCTTCCAGCACCTCCCACCACTTATCTGCCAGCTCTTACAACTATGGCCATGTGATGCAGACTGATGACTCGACAGCCCGTTCCAAAATATGTGCGAGGAGAACATTGGGGCTCATTCACAAAACAGCACGTATGCACAAATCCGTGCTTAAACCGTGCGTATGAACGTTTTAAAGCACAAATCCGAGATTCATCAATTACCTCATTTGTTCTTACTCTAAGAACAAGTTTAGAGCTGCCTTAAACCACAAGTCATAACCATCACACGGTCTTAAAGAATGATTTGTCATATGTGAGCACAGGCACTTTTACTTCTGAAACTATTGTTTGCATTTCACTAGAAGTTACGTTTTCTACATTTTTACCCTCATGGTCTTCTTTGCAATGAGTCATAGCTCTCAACTGCTTCACCGGCCCAACAGAGCTTTCCTTATATAGAGAAATAGCTAATTACAAATAGCGGACACAAGCCTGTCAGTTCAGAATGATTCTGATTCACATACACATGGTGGTAGGAATAAAATTGGCAGGTGAGCACGTGTCATGAATCCAACACACTAAGTAAGAACATTTCAGCAAACACAGCAAATACTCAAATGAAAAGCACCAGAACTGCTGAATAAATCCAACACACATGAAGGCCAGATTAACTAAACAATGACATAAAATGAGATGGATTGGTTCCAAGTTTTGTCTATTGAACCACCGTTACTGTATCCAGAATACTGAAATACTGCAGCTATCTAACTTTTTCAGTACTATTGCTGATACCATACCTACTTCCTTTTTAATACTTTAGTTTGAGAATAAAAACCAAACAAAAAAACCCAGTTCATGTTAATTCAAGCCGCTGCACAGATAAAAACTGCAACATTTTTGATTGAAATCAGGAACTATCTGATCAAATGATAAGCAATTAATGTATTGTTGCTTTTGGTCATGACATTTGCTGCCTGTAAGAAAAATACAGAATATCACCAGATTTATCCTTTAAAATAATCTGAGTGAATGTTATTTGCACATCTATGCATGATTTTTTTTTTTTTTAAAGGTGGAAGTAAAACCAGAGAAAGTGTTTTCTTGTACCACATAATTTGTCATTGCACAACTTTCCTCTTAGCATGGTAACTTAAGAGTAATTCTTAATGTGTGAGAAACCCACTCACACCGAATGTAACAACATAGAATTGAGAATATATAATATATATAATATATTTCATAGAGAAGAAGCCAGTCTAGTAGTGAGAGTATGAAAAAGGTTTTGTTTAATATAAGTCAACAGTGCAGTGAACATCCTTATGGTGGAAAATAACAATGTGTTTTTTTTAGAAAGTGACAAGTTTTGGGTAACAAAGCTAGTCTCTCTGTTAATGTGCTGAAAACATACATAGAGAGAGAGTGAGACAGAGAGGGTGCGACTGTTCTGCATCCCCTTTGGAACCACCACAACCATGGCAACGGCAAGTGCAGAGAGAGAGAGCTGAGCGGGGCGAGCAAGTGTAGACACAGAGGTGACAGAGAGTCATGTGGCGCTGCTGCCAGCGCAGATCAGCTCTGAATGGCCTGGTCACCACGGCGCTGCCACAATGACTCCAGCTCTGTCCATTCACAAAACATTACAGCACTTTCAACACAGCCTCCACTAGAGACAATGGAACTCGTTCTTCTGCTCATTCTGAGCTCTGATCATATATGCAACCTCGGAGCTCGTCCGTCACTTTTTCACAGATACTTACGTTGACGATGGACTCTTTGAACTTGATGTGTAGGCGGTAGCTGGACATTGCGATGATGGCGTCCTCTGCTCTGCCCACATACTCCGTGAACTCCCCGTGCAGCTCAGGAAAGGGCACCTAGCAACAGCAGGAGATGAAACATTAGAAACAAACAGCAGAGCAACCTTGATCTCCAGTGATCATGATAGATGCACAAAGGGCTGCAGTAGGATCCATTATTTCACTACGTATGTTCACAATCATTATTTTACCACTTGTATTGCCTTTTTTTTACAATTTCTCAGTACAGCTGTCAATCTAACTGAAATTACACATAATAGAAACTAATCTAAGCCCATTCACAGTATAAGCAGCTCCATTCTTAACTAATAAATGCACCTCTTATTGAATCCAGGAACTTTTACCACCTTTCCAATTAGGGCTGAACAATTAACCAAAATTATATTGAAATTGCAATATGACCTACTGCCATTTTCAAATCACCGGAAGCCCACTATTCATTAAACGGTGAAATGTAAGTCTGAATACCATTTTAAATTACATATAGTCTTGCAGCAGAGATATCCTGGTCTACACATATTATACAGACGTAAGAAAACAAATGCAAACAAACACAGAAATCATTTTAATGTGTTTTTCAATGAGAATAATGACGTAAATATCAAAATAATCATCAAATAATCGCAATTAGATATTCTATCAAACTTGCTAAACCCTATTTTATAATTTTGGCTCTTTCATCGTCCATTCTGTGAAAAAAAAAAGAAGCCACATAACCAAATCCTTACAATATATGTTTGCTCTGCAGTGATGAAAACACTGGCTGATGCAATGTAAGCTTCCTAAGTTATTCAACTGCTGCTTTAAAAATACCACAAATCAGCTGACTGAACACATACGGTGACTAAGATGAAGCAGACAGAGATGGAGTGACCAATGGATCAATGACAGAGAGAACTTGTTGTTTCTTGGACTAGAAGGAAAAAAATCTATCAACGGATTTCTTCACATTTACTAAAAACTAAACATAATACCTCACAGTTGTATGCCTCTACCAACCAGTCAAACTGCAGTTTACATCCATGTCTGTGCAGACTTGTATAATATTTGTAGTAAAAACTTTGCAGGAAATAACAAAAGGTTATTAAGTGTATTTTCCTTGTATGTGTTTAAATATGTGGCCAATAAAGCTGAATCTGAAAACAAAGCAGTTGATACTTCAGATCCAGATGTTGCTACAAATTCTCAAACGTGGACTTCTTTTGTCATCTGAAACTTTCCTACTGAGCCTGGATGAGCTTAGAGCGAGCTGGGAGTCACATGTGTCACTGCAGTTATGTAACCGATTACAGAGAAAAAGACTCGCTTTTATATTTACAAATAACTTTGGGGGTTAACTGGGTTTTTTCTGCAGCGCGAGATAAACGAGCGAGGGCAGCGGCTTCCTCACCTGCATGTTTTCCTCCTCCAGGACAGGAGATTTCTTGGGGAAGATCTGATTGGCCTGGATGCACTCCAAGCTCTGCTGCCCCTCCTCCTCCTGCATGGAAAAGGTGAAGGTTAACTCTTCGCTGCACCAACTCCAACTTAACCACAACCTCCTTTCGCTCGTGAGTTTTTCCTCAGTTTGCGTACGGCTTTTGAAACGTTGCTCCATATCCTCATTTATCACCCTCTCACTGTAACACGCTCACTCGCACTGACAAACACACTCACAAGTACCTCAATTTTTTCCTGGCTGCGGTGGTGTTTGATTGGCCTTCGCATTTTTGGAAACGACGGAAGTGTCTCAACCCTTGTTGTGAAACGGGGTCGATTTAAAACTGACTTGACAGTGCTGCTTTTACGCTGCTTTGTGTGGCTGTCTTCACTTCTCCACCCACCCTCTAAAGTGCAGCCCAGGCGGATTTACTATAATGACCCATTGTACAACAAACCACACTTAAACAAATGCCAGTAATTTGTGACACTCTGAACTCTAAAAGTGAAAACATCCATGGTAAATAATTTACACGAGACCCCAAAAAGACAGTAGAACTCTAAATTAAATAGATAATTTTCATTTAAAAGGACATTTCCACCAGCAGCCTGCAGGCATTCATGAGGGCTGGATGTTTGAGGTCACTTACTAGTCTTATGCAAGATGAACATATTTCACAGAGGATGTCAATCAGTGGGGAATGCAAGGTCTGGATATCCAAACGGAGTCCGGAATTTTTTCCTCAAGGGCAAACTAGTGGAATAAAAATTGTCTGGCCTTCTGCTGGCAGGCAGCGACACAAACCTATGGCCCTGTGTTTGATCAGGAGCTGAGTTCAGTCCCAACATGCTACAAAAATAAAGATTAAGGTGGCCGAGAGAGATGGCAGATAAGGGGCTAGCGTTGGCGCATCCTGTTGGGATGACGGCTCAGCGTGAGCCGCCGCTGCCTGCGAGCAGCTGATATACAAAGGAGCAGGCGTGCTGAGGCCAGTCAGGGGGCAGCTGCAACACACACACACACACACACACACACAGACACAGACACACACACACAGTTCAACAGGCAACACATCCGTTCCAGTGGTTCTTTTATGATGCAACAATATAACCTATATTCCTGCAGTAAAAACTGAAAGCTGCCCTGCTTAGGCAGCAGCCTCTGAGGACCTTTGACACTGTTGCAGCTGACGTAACCTGTCTGCTTCCTGCTAAACAAAGCTGATAAATATTGACAATCGATGGGAGAGTTTCCGATTCTGCAGACTGCACCCAGGCCACGGGGCAGGCAGCAGTTACTGTCTACAGCATGCATAAAGTGAAGGTACTGTACCATGGCCCCCTGAGAAGGAGTGTGGGTCACCCAACGAGGAACTCCGACCTGGACCAGTCTGTACAAGAAGAGCATAGAAAGACGATGGGTAATTCAGACAGTCAAACATAGATGTTATACGTAAGCTCTTATCTTTAAAACACTAAACGAAAGCAGCTATCTTCTTCTCACATGTGGTCTGATCACATGCCCAGACTTTTCAAATTAAGATCCCCTTTTTCTTCTTCTTCTGTTCTGAGGCCAGTCACTGAGCAAACTCTTTCTACTCGAGCGACATTTATAAAAACTAAATATTTCAAACTACTGTCACAGCTGTTCTGACAATGTCATATTCAGCCCTGTTTTCAGGTCGGTTTAGGTCGCTGTGAACCTGAATCTTGTTGCCAGACAGCTTATTTTGGGAGCGCATCAATATTAATGATTGGTTTTGAAATAGTTTTAAATTCAATAGGTATTCAAGGTTCAGTCCCTCTAAACAGATCATTTTTTTATCTGGCAGGGTTATCAGATAAAATCCAGGTTAATGGACCTTATTGGACAACCGGTTTGCTGAAAATAAACATGACATTTAAACTCCTTTATTTTTAATGTCTACATTATCATTCTAGGAGAGGGTTAGCAGGGTTATCAGGGTGCCACAGTGGCTGAGGGGTTAAGGCACAGACTGTGAACTTCCAATCTAGGATATTTGTTGCGTGTTGTTCCCCATCTCTCTCTCCCCTCATTTCCTGTCACCTCTTTACTTTCTGCCCTAAAATAAAAGCACTAAATGCACCCAAACACACTTTTAAAAAAGTACACCTTAGTAGCTCAGCCTGAAAGAGCTAATTCTGAGGCTCATCTAGTAGTCTCTGGACAAAATAAGCCTTTTCTGTATTAATTTGCAGTGCTTCTGTTGTATTTATATTTAGACTGCATTTGGACATAAGCAGATATTAAAAGAGCTCACAAGAAGAGCGATGCAGGAACAGGCTGGATTTTAAAGGCCGGTCAAACTGCTGGATTACTGCAATTGTGACATGAAATACTTTCTAAGGCAACAGGTCTAGGAAACCAACTGATCGTATCCCATGATCAACTAGGAGATTGTGAGTCCATGGTCAGGCAGTCATGTTCAATAGCAAATCAGTTCATTATGGTATAGCACCACAACGAAAGGCTAGGCCAGCAATAGAGAACAGTAAACCTTACATTCAGTCAGTTGCTTTAAATGTTGCAAATAGGCGCAAACGTACTGACAGCCACAGTTAAAGACACAGCAGACTGTTAAAAAAATAATGTGATACATGCTTTAAAACTTACCACAGACAATCAGTAACGGACGATGAGCGATCCAGATGATCCTGTTTGGGAACTCTCACAAGTAAGACATGGAAATCTGTGGAAATGAAGGCAAACGGATAATGAGCCAATGCTTTTTCCTTACAAACTTGTCTGTATTTCACAAACGGCAGACTTCTTCCCTGAGACATACAAGCTACAGAAGCCCTTTTGATTCCCTGGCAAATATAGCTGTACTGGTGGTCACACAGTGGCGTGCATGTGAGCTCAGAGATACCACTTAAACTCAGTTGTGGAATGGAAAAAATGCCAGCTGGATCATGAAGCACTAAGTCTACAGTCTAACGGGCATAAAAAACACGGGTCAGTCACGTGGTTGTATCATCTAATGTACGCCTTCATAAATAAAAACAAGCAATCCACATAATGTAGATTTAATAAACCTCTGTTGCTGCTATCTTGAGGTGAATACAAATAGCAGGCTAGCGAGTATGGCAAATGTGATGGTATAAAAGAAAACTTATTTGAGGTTAATTTACCCAACAATGGTTGACTGTCAGCCAAAATAGCTGGTCAAGTGCTTACTTTTCCTAAATACTTGCAGCACTTGGCTGGTGGCATGCATTTAAACCCTGTCAGGGAAAATATGCCACTCACAGAGACCATTAAAAGATACACACTTTTTTGTTCGGGTAATGTTAAACTACATACAAAGTGCTAAACCTAACAGTGATATCACTTCACATCTCTTTTCAAAACAAGCATCTTGTTAGGGATCTCTCAGCATACAGGCTCACAAATAGTTGGAAAGGTCAGCTGCTCTTTGAGAGAACTGAAATCTGATCCGAGGAGGTCAGTGAATGAGCAGCTCAGGACCTCAATACACCTTCTCAGGACCATTTAAGATGCGGAGGGGGCAGAAGCCAGACAGAAATCCCACCACACCAGCAGCAGAAGAAGAAGAGGAGGAGACACTGACTGGTCGTTGAGAGTGGTGTTATGCAGCCAGAGGGGGAGGGGGGGGGGTCATTATTGCACTGAGGAGTCCAGTTCATTGCTGGTGCTACCTGATAAAGCGTATCTGCCACACACACGGCTCTGTTTACCGCAGAGCGGGCTCATGACCCGTGGCTACGGCTCAGTCTGGCTGTGAGTTCAGAGTCACACAGCGAAGGCTAAGCCCCTTAGAGCCTTAACGTTACTCTTGTCCCGTGACAAGCCACCGTGAATCACAGGCTGCAACATTACCGAGCAAATAGCCCCAATCTCCAAACTCATATTATAACGTTTCAAAAAAAGAAACGCTGACTGAAGTTGACAGTCAGGAAGTAATATTGAACACAACAGCGGCAATAAAAAGGGTTAACTCACATAAAAGCCTACGTGTTCGCTTACTTTGTGTCTTGTAAAATAGTTCAGATACCGCTTGCTTAATGTTAACCTTACGGCTTTATTCTAGCTAAGTGCTAGCTAAGATATAATTTAAAGTTGGCTAGCGTTTTCTGAGGAGATAAAGATAGCAGTATCAAAAGCACATTCCCAAACACCTCTCTTAAATTCATTTTAATGACCGAACAAGCCAAATGCTCTGCAACAAAAAAACTGCGGAGAAGCCATTTATTTGAAGGCGTTACGGTTCAACAAGTGACCCGTGTTTTCTGGAGACTTTTGGTCGAATGAGTCCGTGGTTGTCTTAGTGACAGCTGTTGAAAACGCGAACAGGACACGTAGGTGCCCTTATAGAAACCGTATATTCCTTTAAATCGAATGTTCAATGCAGTATATATTTGTCAGGTCGCTTTTGTCTTACAACAGAAAGCGTTCACTTTTAATAAAGTTACTTTCTATGTGGAGGAAAATATACTTTAGCAGAGTAGCTAGCGTCTCATGAGGAATTTGACACTATTAAACGGTTAATTTGTTGAATATGGGCCACTTTCCGATTAAGCATAACCGTAGTAATTCTTAAAATAAGCAAAAGGTTTGTTTCCCATATTAAGAGATATGTTACGAGAGGTGAATGAGTCCCACTGGACACAATATAACTTAAGTAAACTGTTGGCCTAACTTTACATATTAAACACAGATGATAGTGTATTCAAAAATTATTAGAGGTATAACATTGAAGGCCGCCCTATTTGTTTTTTTAAACAGCTGTCGTCACAACGAGAAACTGCACTCATTCGACTGAGAGTCACCAGATAACACGGTCACTGGCTACACTGAAACACCGGCAAAAAAAAGTCAACAGCTAACGTAGGGTATGCTAACAGGTTGGTCAGACAAATAACTCGTCAATTGATAAAAGTAACTGGCGAGCTAGCGGCAACATCACCGCTGCCTTTCCTTCTGTTTGAGTAATGTTAAGCTCTTTTTGTTGCTAACGTCAATAGTCAACCAAGAGCACCTCCGTGAAATAGCTCATGCTAGCAAGCTAATGTTTGGTTTGCAAGCAGCCGACAACTAACAGCAACTAGCAAGCAGTGTGTTGTTGTTTTGTAATCTTATAGTACTTGGCGTTTGCCATTGCTGTGACACAGGCGGCTAACATTAGCTAGCTGAGCTAGCAGCAGCTCTCCGCTACTGTTTTTGTTGTTATGAGATGGAGGGCGGACCCCGAAAAAGGAGGCCTCTGTCAAAACACACCGAGCGACGGCCACAACCGGCGGACTCACCCGCAAACGGAGCGATGAGAAGTTAGAAGCCAAATATTCATCCGAATCCCGTGCAATTACTAAGCAGCAAATAAACCTGGATTGAGTAAACATGAATCATATCCGAGCCGAGGCCAGCTTCACTGCGTCCCTCTCCAGCGCAGAGCCGTCGTCGCCATCGCCGCGAATTCTCCTCCAGCCCAACGACTTACGTGCGCGTGACGTCATCGCGTGGTAGCTACGCTCTGGGCGGAGGAGGGGCTCAGATACACCACGCGGTGCGATCATGTAAACACTGGCTGCAGGCTGCTTGAAAAACTCAATATAGTAGACATGAATGATATAATTCAATCAGACTGAGGGGGGAATCATCGAAAGAATGCTAATGAAGCGAACAATATGAAAATGACCAAATGTCCCAGTTAGTTAGCGGCTTCATTCTGTTTCAGGTTCATACTTTATTTGGAGACAGTGGGTTTATAGTCTACACCAGTGTGGTGTTTATAGTCTATGTGCTATGTAGGCCTGAAAGTTTGTAGTGTGTGTCATGTCATTTGTGCTGTTTGTAAGCAGGGTCGTTCCTCACAATAAAGAAATAAAGACACAACACAGCAGGATCTTAAACAATTATGTATTGAATGATGGCTTACATTATGCAACTTCAATTCCAAGACACTTGGCATACTTTGTCCATTCCTTAACATTTAATAGCCTGACACATGAGGCATTTGACAGTTATTTAAGCCTGCAGGACACTCCTCTTTATTGGCTCACAGCTGACTTTCAAATGATTTTTTTTTCTTTGTGACAAACCCTCAGTATCAGAGTTGTGAATACTGTTTCCATATTAACAACTCTGAATGAAATCATTCAATTTTTGCTGACCAATTACTTCATTATTTAGTGACTCATGTCAATTATAAAATAAAACCATCTAATGTGTAGGGCTCTTGTCACAAAAAGCTTTGCTTTTTGTAAACAGGGTTACTAAAGGCCCAGCACCCCTCTTAAATCACACCTTACCGCAAGGCATTACTCCTGTGAGGATAATGCATGAGGCATATGATATGGCACAAAATAATCTTGATTTAAATGTTTACCTGGGAGCAACGTTTACTGGTTCATTTTTGGGTTCTGATTTGACAGGATTAATTGTGAGAGCCAAATTTATTAGCTGCACCATGCGTGGACTTCACTAATGTAAAAAGACTTAAGTGCTGATTCAATGTCCCTGTGCTAGAACAACAACACAAAAACACAGTCTATCCCTTGTCATTTGACCAGAATGGATTTGCATGCAAAACAATGAGATGAGCTTTACATGAAGAGATAATGGTCTGGGTAAATACATTAGTTTTTCAGTCATATGCCCATGTTACCATGAAAGACAATGAGATTTCCACATAAGAAATGCCACTTCTAATCATACAGTATAATATGCACAAAAAATGGTGGTACGAAAACCAGAGAAAAATCTTCTGTGGCTCCAAGAGAAAAAGAAAAAACCAACAGTATTTTAGAGAGCAAAGTCTACTGATCTCAAAAATGCAACAACCCATCAGCCTCATCCTGGTAGTTCCAATCTACAGTGTACTTTGACACATCTGTGTAATGAATTACAAAACAGCAACAGCTCTCCAACAAATCACTGCTTCCTGCGAAAGTTGCAAATCTCATATACACGCAACTTCCACAGGTCCAATTAATATATAACGGAGTCATTCTCCACACCACATAATGTTTGTCATAGTCACCACCACGGATGAGAGCAACTGTTTCAGTAAAGCTTTAAAAAGCAAGACTACCCTGAGAGAAGGTCTAAAACGTGGGCAAGCTTGCCAGACCAGAACTGGCTTGAATGGGTTTGGTTTATTAAATCTGTACACTCTATTTCAATATAATCAGCACATTTTGTTCCAAGAATGTAAGATATTATTTTTTTTTTTTAGTAATTGTGTAATATATATCTCTAATACAATCCAAGTCCTCTGAACTATGTAGACATGTGCAAGTGTTAACTACCAACTTCAACGATACAGTAAAGGCAAAGACTTGTGGACACTAAGTTAAGGATAATGTTGATATTTGAAATTTTTCTTGAGTCCTCACAATTATCAAAATCTAAGTGCTGTAAGTAGTTCATACACGAGGTATTGAATATCTAGTTAACTGTTCTGAGTATAAAATAGAGGCAAAATACATAAAGAACATCTTGCAAGCATGACAAAGAAACTACAGACACAATACACAAGTGGTCAAAGATAATATGAGGGGATACCTGTAACCTTTTGTGTCCTTGAATATAGTGTACTTACAAACTGAACGTTTTCATGTGGATGAGAGGTCATACTGTACGTATCATGCTCTCAAATACTGTGAGCTTTAGCCCCAAAAGGAGATCAATTCACAGCACTGTAGTGTCGCTCACAACGTTACCTTAAACACCATGCCAGTGCTCAGAGGTTGAGGTGTTTCGTCAAGTATACATTATTCTAGCTACAGTAAATGACCCATTTTGAGAAAGTGCACTCAATCATTGTAGGTAACCTGCGGGGTAACCGACAAGTGAATTACTAGCTCCCTATTTTAATCAAACAGCAGCATATTCTGTGTAAAAGACTGATTTTGCTAATTTAAAACTCATCCCCTTTGCTACGTGTTTGATGAGTACCCCCCCCCCCCCCCCCCCTCCGTTTATTCAAATACGCGTGGGTCATGTTCATGTATAAGAATGAAATGCGTGGTCATAGCATGATGTGCATCACCGTTAATCTGAGGTAAACCGGGTGTCCTGTGTCTTGGCCCATTACAGTCTGAGAACCAGTGCCTTAGAGGGTCAGAGAGGTAAGTCTGAAAGAAATCATGTAAACTGTGCTCGTGTGGAGTGAATGTTTCACTTACTACCAAAAGCACACGGGCCCTAAACTGTAAACCTCAAGGATTATCCAAAGAAAAAAAAGAAAACAAAAGAAAAGAAAAACACTAAAAGTACTCTACTCATTAGATTTAACGTTTCCTTTTTTGTTATTTTTTGCAGGGTTTTCAACTTTTTTTTTTTCTCTTGTTTTCGCTCAAGTATAATCACAGGTGACTAACTACAGAGGATAACAGGGTCAGGTGAGTACCATGCTACATCAGGTTTAGAGAAGGCTATTGCAGACAATTCTACAACATGTACAACCACATTTTATACGTGTGAGTTACAAATATTTCAAAACATATCACCAAGAAACTAAGTACATACAAGATGTTGAATATTTAGAGTCTTAAAGGACTATCCCTCAGTCAGTAATAGGATTTCATGTTACTTGACTTAAACTGTCCAGTCTTACAGACAAAATCTGAAAAATTGCTATTCAAAAAGTAGCAAATTTGGTCAATGTCTCTTTTCAAATAGTTATAGTGCTTTTAATGGCTTAAGACAGGGGTCTTTTTTTAATCTCACCCAGTGGCAATCTACAGAACTTCAGTGTACATTTTATGACACCATAGCTGCAAAAGTCTTCATGTCAAGTCCAATAGGTAAAAGAACAGCTAGTGCTGTCACATTTATTTCAAAGTAGTATGCCTTAAAAAAAAAAAGAAAAAAAAGAAAAAACAAATACACATTTATAAACTTTTTTTCAACTCTAAGTTCTTGTAGGGAGTTTCGCCGTATGTTTAGCTCCGTGTTCCCATTGCCAATCAGTTTTCAGTCTGAAAGGACAGGCCTTCAGGAGCCAGGCTCCACTCCAAGTCTTCAGGAAGCTTCTGTTTGAGACTCTCCTGTGCGCCGCGAGGGTCATCAGGACTGGATACGAGTAAATGGGGGATTAAAACTCCCACTCCAGTGTTTCCTCTCGATTGGCCGCCCTCTCCAGCCTATGGATGATGTTATTGAGGTTGGCCATTTTCTCATTGCGTCTCTGAGTGCTTCTGTTGAGTTTGGGGCTCTGGAAGGGCAGGAGTTGGTTTTGGTCCTGGCTGTGATTGGTGCTCGTTGAGGGCGGGTTGGGCAGCGAGGGCGATATGGGAGCGGAAGAGGAGGGCACAGGAGAAACTGACATCATGAGGCCAGGTGAGGACGCAGCGGAGGGGGAGTTGAGGGACACCTCCAGGCTGCTACGGCAGGGCTCCGACGAGGCCTTGAAGCTGACCGGGTCGACGGGCGACTTTCCGGAGTCTTCTCCCTCGTGCCTGGACTGGTTGGCTCTCTGCGGACCGTCTATGGAGACTGCGCCAGGGTACAGCCCCTGAGCCTGGCTGCACATCCCCTCTTCCTGCCTCAGGCTCTGGCCGGCCAAGTGAGGCTCGCGACAGCCGGCGATGGAGTCCTCGTGCTCGCTTTTCAACTGCGGGAACTGCACCCCCGTGGAAAAAAACTGAACTCTCGACTGCTTCACGGAGCCCTCCCGCCCCTCGTCCCCCTCGTCTTCCCTGTCTATTGCCTCCTGTTTGACGTGAGGTGGTGCGGTGTTGGCGCTGAGAGGGTGGCTGGAGTGGATGTGTCCTGAGGGCTGCTGCAGCCTCCTCTCCTCTCCATCAGAGTGGGGGCTCCGTGTCGCTGAGGGCGAGTAGCTGTGGTGCTCGGCGTCTGTGTCATTGTCTGGCAGACCTTCCATCAGCACCTCCCGTCGCATTCTGGACCTGCACGAAGACGCAGCTGTTAGACTGTCACTTCAAGGCAAACACTCGAGCATTAGAGTAAAACATATTAGAGTTTACTTTCATGATACAGTTATTCAAATTCAGCTCAGAGTAAATGCAAAATGAAAACAACAGAGGCAGTCATTAGTGTAAAGGTCATGTTAGACTTGCCTGTAGTTGTGGAACCAGTTGATGACGGTGTTGGTTTTCAGGTTGAGCTGCGAGGCCAGCATCTCAATCGTGTTCTGAGAGGGGTAGGGCTCCAGCAGGTAGGACTTCCTCAGGGCTTCCTTCTCCTCAGCTCCCAGCACCACCCGAGGCTTCTTCACCTGGCTGTAGGGACACAGGTCCAGCGAGGCCAAAGCTGGACTCACACACTCGGAGCGAGTGCTGGGCGAGTCGCTGTCTGAGCCGGTGCTCAGCAGGCCGTACCGCCTCTTCAGATAGGCTGCAGGGAAGACAGAGATATCCAGTGTGAAGGGATTATAAAACACTAACTAATTCTGATCTCTTACTAGATGACATTTCACTTTACAGTCCCCACCTTTCTTCTCCATCTTCTTCATGGCCCTCAGCTTGTCCACATTGTGAGGATCGTTGAGCCAAAGCTGCATGCGGACAAACGGCTCCCTGCCTTTCAGGCTGAGTTTGTGCCAAGGTTTAGGCCTGGACAGCAGGTCAGACACCGAGCCTTGAGTCAGACCCAGGATGGTCTCCCCGAAAAGACGCTGACCTGTGAGGGAACAAACGTACACGATGTGTTATGCGCTTCCATTCACGAGGAGTGTCAGTTTGACCCTGCAGTGTAAACCCAGACTCACCTAGGTTGTTGTCTGTTAGCACCTCCTTCACCTTCTTGGTGATGGCGTAGGTGTCCAGCTCCGAAGACATGGCGACCAGCTCCTGGATGCCGAGTGGGTTTGTGGGCTGATGCAGGGCCATGAGGCTGGGGGTGGACTTTCCTCCCTCTGGGTTGGGGGGCAGACCCAGGACCAGGCTCTCAGGCTGCTGGTTCTCCTTGCTGCTCTCCAGGGAGAGGCTTACCGGTTCCACCAGCGGACTGGGATGGCTCTCCGCTGGGCTTGGGGGCGGGGAGGGCGAAGAGTGGGCCGTCACTGGGCTTTTATCTGGTGGTGGGGGCATCACAAAAAAAGTTTGTTTTAAAGTTTGATACTTTGGCACTGCAGCACCTCAAACTTTATTGTTCCTTACTCATTTTCGGAGTATGCGAGCGTGTCTTATGAACTGCAGTCTTACCCTGAGTGTGGCCCTGGTTCGGGGGCTGGCTGAGGCTCTGGCCTAGCTGGTCCAGTAACCACAGCTGCATGCGGATGAAGGGCTCCCTGCCTTTCTGGGTCAGCTTGCTCCAGGGTTTGGGCCGAGACAGCATGTCGCTCACGCTGCCCTGAGAAAGGCCCAGCACCTATACCACACAGTACAAGTTAATATACTCTCACTCAACACTGTATCTGTAACAGCACTAAAAACACATGTATGAATGTCACGTCATTGATTGGTTTTCTAAATTATAATCACGAAAGCCGGAAATGTCTTTGTTCAATACACCTACAACAGCCACTAGAGGGAAGCAAATCACCATAGAAGTTCATGTTGAGTCAATTCAGATTCAGTCATTTAACTTCAATTTTTGGCACTTTTCATGCACGGAAAAATTATTATCATTTTGAATGATCATGAAGTTTTAATATGTGTGGTTATAAACCAAATACATAAAAGGCTGATGATTTACTTTTTTGGTTTTTGAATAAAATCTCAACACATACTTGACTGCGCTGGAACAACTGGTTTACAGAGATCACTGCACTGTTTTCAACCTAAAGTATTCAAGTATTTACAATTTGAAAAGTTCTCCTCTTATATCACCCCACAGAGAATGAACTTTGACAAATAAAGCTGTATTTTCTGAAGGTGAACTAACAAAACTAATATGGAACATACAGTAGCTCATTTTAGGAAAATTCCCAAAAAATGCAGTGTTTACATCGGCATATATATAACAAATATGTCCTCCTTTTCTGATTTTCTTTATTACTACAGATTTGTTCTACTGATTGGTTACAGATCAGTAACTGAATCCCGTTCAATCTAACCTCAAGTTTAAGTAAAGTATCACATCATGGCACAATCAAAGGACATTTCAGAAGAGAGAAGATAGAAAAGAGTCAAACACTCAGGCATGAGTGTGTGTAGACAGTGTTATGTGATGAATCTTTCAGCCAGCAGGTTTATAAGGGCTGAAACCAGTCCAGGAAGTTACAAGAGAAACCAGCAGAAAACTCAAAGAACTGCAAGTCTCTCTAGCAGCAGCTAAGGTCAGCACAATAAGAAAGAATGCTCAAAATGGGATTAAGGGGAGACTAGTGAGGTGATAACCGCTGCTGATGGAGATAATCAGTGCTTTTCTATTATTTACAGAGATGTACCTGAAGACTTTTCAGATTTTCTTCACAGAGACCAGTGAAATGTTTTGCCCACTGACTCTGTTGTTTCTGATGTGAGCTTTTCACACTAAGTGGTTGTTCTCAGCGCCAGAAAAAATTCCGGGAGAGTTTCTCGTCATCTGTCCATGAGCTGAAGCATAATTGTGTGATACCGCAAGATAATGATCCAAACCACATAATTAAGTCCAAATCTGAACGGCTGAAAAGCATAAATTTAAGTTCAGACAGCCGAGACAACATTCTGACTCAAACCCAACTGAACTGAAACAGTTTGTGCTTAAAAAACCTACAAATGCATTATGAATGTGCTAAAATCCTGTTACCGTGATGTAAAAAACTGATATCTAATGATAAGAAGCTTTGGGCTGCAGTTACTGCGGCTTAAGTGGTGCATCCTATTATTACATTTAAAGGGGAATTACTTTTTCACATGGATGATTCGAGTGTTTGATTACTTTGTTCCTTAGATAAGTGAAATAATAAAAGATGTGGTTTGTGTTTAGTCACATTACATGAGTCTAATATTATATGGAACCATTCAGTGTGACTAATACGCAAAGGAAAACAGAGTAGCTTTACAAAACTTCCATTCTCTGTTTGTAGATCAGTCGAAGAGCAAATCAAATAAAAACTAAGTTTACAAGATATTTGTATTTAGGGTTAAATGAAGCAGAGATGTATGCCCCAGTAAAAACTAACTATTAAATGTTTTATTTAATATTCAGTTTAATATACAGAATGGTAAATGTTTATAATATTTCTCATAACCGGTGGAAGGTTCTGGTATTTTGCAGTAAGAAAAGATTCTGCTATAAATATAAGAGAGTGACATCTGACCTTTTCACCAAAGATCCTCTGACAGATGCCGTTCTTGGCCAGCTTCTCCTTCACCTGCCTGGTCAGCTCGATGGTGTCCACCTCTCTGTACATGTACAACTCGTACTGCTCTGGGGTCAGCGGCGGCACGGTGGGCTTGAGGGCGCGAGGGATGTACGCCGGGTAATAGGAGAGCCGTCCTGGGCCGGGGCCCGGAGACTCGCCGCTCACCGACGTGTCCGACTCCACTTTCACCTCCACCGGCCGGCTCAGTACCAGCTCGTCCTCGGCGGCGGAGGCCTCCTCGCTGTTGGGGAGACACTCTCCGTTCTCCAGGCGGGGCCACGGCCTGGGCAGAGCGGAGGGCCCGGAAGAGGAGGAAGACAGGGAGGGAGAGACCGAAGTGAAGGGTCGAGAGCTGCCTCCGCCGATCAGACTCATGGGACCCCGCTCGTGAGACCAGTGCTGGTCGAAAAAGGTGCCCGGTTCGCCGATCTCTGATTTGACTTTGCGGATGATGTTCTGGACGAAAGCGGCTGGGGAAAGGACGCTGAGGGGCGTCTGGGGGCTGCTGATGGGATTGGCCATGCAGACGGTGACGCAGCCCCCCTCCTCTTGTTTGATGGAGATTGGTAAAGGGAGGCCCCTGGAGCGCTCTGGTGGCCCCAAGCGTTCCACCTGAGCTCCTGAGCTGGCAGTTGAGGCTCTACCACAGGCCTCCATCTCCATCAGGGTATGCTGCTGGGTCTCCATCTCCCTCCTGGCTTGTTCTAGGATATTCTTTATGGTGTCGTCAGAGCTGCTGCCCGCCCCGTTACTGCTCCTGCCTAGGGAGGCGCTCAGAGACGTCTTGCCATCACCTAGACGAGAAAAAGACCCAAACGCTGACACATGCACACAGATGCTTTAAAATAGCGATCGAATTTAAAATACAGAAATCTTCAATAAAACTAATTGATCACTGTGGCTTTTTAACCACGATGCATCACTCTAAGCTCACTCCTCACCTCCCCGCTGGGACTGGATCTCCTTCTTGGCCTGCTCCAGGATATTCCTAATGGCGTCGTCTGACCCAGTTTCAGGAGTTCGGATGCGCGGAGTGATGCTCCCTGTCACAGAGGGTAACAGAAAGAGATAGAGATAGAGATAGAGAGAGAGAGAGAGAGAGCAGGAGGGGAGGGTGGGGGTGAGTGGGATGGTTGATCAGAGAGCAGTTCCAAGGCTTTGCTTTTGACTGGTAGATCAATGGCTGCCTTTGAGCGCGTGCTGTCTGAGGTTGCAGTATACGGGAAGCTCAACTTTCAAAAGCTGTGAATCTAGGGAGAAAACAAAGTTTAAAAGTAACACTACAAACATGGCAGAGAAAGCTGTGAAGAAGTCAGGGATGAGGTCCAAGTAGATTAAGAAGTTTTAAAACGTACACAGGTCCGGGAGTCAAGCCACCAAAATAAGATAGCGGGAGTGCATCTGCTTTAAAAACTTATAGGTAGATGGTAGCTTCATACACCTCCTAAATCCCTTTAACACTCTCAAAAGTACAGCCTTTTATTTTATGACCTATTTGATTAACTTTGTTCATGATTCCTATATGATAACTTGGTGACACCTGTTTAATAATACTATCTAAACCATTTATTATCAAGACAATAACTCACATACCTTCTTTCTTGTCCACAAACCCCCTTAAAAGACCAAAACCAACAACGACACAGTCTCCATACTGTGTGACTTTCTCTCCCTACACTCAGCTCTGCACTCGTTCCTTTCTACTGAAGTCAGAAATCTATAAAAATGAATCACAAACGTATAGTTTTATTTTATTTAAAGGGAAGAAGCAATTTCCTAAAACAGCTGGGCTCTGTAGTTATAGATAAACTACTGTTCCGGGGGACTATTTTCAACTGCGGATAGATACAGGTTTGGTGCTCTGGTGAGTATTTCCTGCAGCAGGACAGTGTATGTAGGATTAACTCAGAATAAACCACAGTATGTGTTTTCATGATAATGAAGGAAAATGTCACCAAGTGCAACTAGTGTGGCTCACTGATGTGTTTTTAAATACTTTTTAGTGCAGCTCTACATAATTATTTATGAGGGGGAAAGCATAGCAATAAAAAAAAAAAAAAAAGGGAAAGGGTGATAGTGGAAAATTTGGTTTTTCAGTTGAATGGATCTCTTTGTGAGTTCAAGACAATTATCTGCTGTAGGTGGATCAGGCTGTAACCATTTATGAGTGATTATTGATGTGTTTTGGCACAGAGAAATGAGATATATGAGCCTTTTGAGGCATGCATTGGGATCAGTTCATTGTTTGTTTCGGTGTCTTCATGAAGATTTTTTGACGCTAAGAAAAATATGTCCATCATTGTACACACTTCCATGCATGTGGTTTGGAGGAGACATGTTTAAATGATGTCTTACTCATGCCACTTCTCCTATTGGTCTGTTTTTTCCCAACTGAACCTGCAGCCAGCATGTTTTTCTAATATTTCTCGTCCTGTCACGGTCTTGTCACTCACCTCTTTGGCGGACCTGGATGGTCCTGAGCGCCAGGATGTTCTGCTCGTCTGAGAGGAACTGCTTCATCTTAATAAAGGGTTCTTTGCCTTTCACAGTCAGCTTCCTCCAGGGTTTGGGCCGGGCCAGGATCTCGCTGACCGAGCCCTGGGAGAGGCCCAGCACGTAGTGGCCGAACACGCGCTGGCCGATGTTATGCTTCAGCAGTTGCTCTTTCACCTGGTAGGCTATCTCCGCCGTGTCCAGTTGGTCCTCGTCACCCGCGGTCGAGCTGCCGCTTTCTGATTGGTCGCTGGGCAAGCCGGCGTCGACGCTGCCGCCCCCCGCCGACCCTTGAGTGGCTGACATGAGAGCGACTTTGGCTGCATAGAGGGCTGTGGGAAAAGCCATGAGGCCCTCCTTTTTAAAATGTGGGGAGAGGAGCTGCTTGTGGAGGAGGTGGTCTCCCGACAGCCGGTCCCCGGAGCACGGCGACACGGAGAAGGGTCGAGGGATATCGTGGCTGGAGGAGGAGCCGTCCAGGGTCGGGGGGCCGGGGCTCGGGGAGGCACGGCCGTCCGCCTGAGAGGAAGACGAGTGGGAGCCGGGCGGCCTGCCTGTCTGTCTGCCTGGATCCTCAGAATGGTCATCATCTGGTGACAGAAAAAAAAAAAAGAAAACACGGTCACCAAACTTGTAACTGCTATCCAGCAAAGAAAAATATTTCACAAATGAACTCACTTGCATTCTAGCCGTGCAAACCCAGACTCAATTTTGCAGCCTCAGTTTATGCAAAGAGATTTAAGTCTAAAAAAAACATCGACTCCAGAATCGATTGAGCCTGCCCAATGAGCAACAAGCAATCAGTGAAGTATGTGGAGTTCTTTTTTTTTAAGAAGATGGCATAACTCATTGCCAGTACCATGTGCTTAATTATAAAAAACTAGGTTATATAGACAGAAAATGCAACAAGACATTTTACCGTTGCTGTGCAAAATGCGAGCCTTATCCATCATGTACTTGTGAGATGGAAGAAAAGCCTCTTTATCCAGCAAAAGAGCTTCTGCAGCCTTAGCAGAATCCTGTACACACACACACACACACACACACACACACACAAGCACACACACACAAAATCTGTTAATTTTCCATTAATCAATCATAGTGGCTGTAGATTTCCTTATAATGGATGACAGTCATTGACGCATTCATTGGCACTGCTGTTATTTTTCTTCCCTGACACTGAGAAAACATTAAGAGGAAGCTAAAGGTCTGTTTTGGTGAGACGAGGACGAGCCTGTGTGAAACTGCTGTGAGGAGGAGGAAATGTACCTGGGATGAGCTGCCATTTGCAGAAGCCAGCTTCATCACCTTTAGGATGCTGGAGACAGAAACAAAAGATGCAGAAAGAGTGAAATTCTTGGATCTGAATTCTAATAAATGTGAATGTGTTGCAAAATTCAGTCTCAAAATGATCACCTGAGTTCAGTTTTAATCTCCTCGTAGTCCATCTGGGACTGCAGTTTAGCTTCTAATCTCTGAAATTGAAAAAAAAATAGAAGTGTTTCATATTAGGAAAGAAAGAAAAAGAAGATCAGAGGCACTGACGAGGTGTTGGTCACGTTCTGCCACTTCTCATGTGTCGGAGCCGCTCACCTCGATAGCTTCTGCCTTATAGGCCAGCTGGCGTTCCAGCTCTAGGATCTGATTGGCTGAGTTCTCCTGAACTTCCTGTAGCGTGAACTGCAGCCGCTGGATGTTTTCTAGGAGGCGGAGGATTTCGCGGTCTTTAGCCAGCAGGGCGGCTTCCAGCTGAGAGGGCAACACCTCGTTCTTCTCCTGACAGGGCGAGAAGGAGACGTGACAAAGGGTGTGAGAGTGAGAGAGAGAGAGAGAGAAAAAAAAAGTGATGGAGACTGTTAGGATGTTAGGAGGAGAGGAAAATGTGAGAGGCCGGCTAGTGAATCACCACCTCCTCGGTGTTGATAGGATTCAAACAGCTGGAAAAAGCGAGAGAATTTGACTTCGGTGGTGATGATCAGGGAAGAACTAATGCTGGATTTTTATGTTTTTTAAGCGGTTGTGTCTGCTTAAGTGAAGGTTATAAAATCTGACAAGGCCACCACCCACAGAAAGTAAAAAAAAAAAAAAAAAGTCTAAGGCATAAACCTAATAACGCTGAAGTATTGTTGACTGACAGGTAATCTCTGGGGAAAGAAATGAAGGAGGAAAAAACACAGCATGTCGCCAAAAATCCAAAAAACAACCATTTCACAGTCCAGTACACATTATTCTTACCCTGCTAGTGCCCTCTGCTGGATGGGAACTCCCTGTGGTGCCACTCTGGCCACTGGCTAACTGCTCCTTTAGCCTCTCCACTTCTCTCTGGGCCATTTCCGCTCTCTGAATACATACAGACGTATCACAGTGTTACGCTTTTCCTACACATCAATTGGTAAATGAGATGATCAAGGTGAGAGCATATACATAAATCAAAAGAGGCGCCCCGTGCTTTAGAAATTTAGAGCCGAGTGGAAAAACCTGAGCGAAGGGGCCCGGCGAGCACATGAGCGCAGCCGCCGGTTTTTATTCTGCTGAGAGGGGCTGTTTAGTCAGCCCACTTTATTCCCCAAACTGTTTACCTGCTCTGTCACACCCGGCCTGCTAATTAATGATTCATTTTGAGAACATTTATCTAGGAGCTGCTGGCAGAGAGCAGCAGAGTGAGAAAAAGAGCGTGAGAGAAAGAGAGAGAGAGAGAGAGAGAGGAAAGCAGAGGGGAGAAGAAAAAGGAGCAGAAGAAAAAGAGGTATCACCAGGATAGGAAGCAATCAAGGCAATGAGATAACGAAGGACCCCGGCGTTCGACGCTCCGGCATCAATCGTGCTCGGCAGTCTCCTGTTCTCTGCTGAGTGGAGACGTGCTGCCACAGAGCGCCCACCGACGGGAGCTCGGGTTTACACTCGCTAATCACACGCTCAGGGGAGAGGGAGGGGGGGTGGGGGTAGGTGGTGGTGGTGGTGGTGGTTGGAGGAGAAGGGAGGAGGGAGGGGGTTGGGGGGGGGGACACAGGACGGAGGGTGTCTAATTAAAGCCAAGGCTTGATTACAGGAGTGATTACCTTAACGAAGGAGTATCTCAATCAAAGAAGTGCGGAGGAAGGCTGCACTCACCTGGTTCGCCTTCTCGAGATTCGCCATGATGGCGTCGACCTCCTCTGCTCTGGAACACGCACACGCACACGCACACACAAACACACAGCAGGATTACTGAGGAGACACTCTCACTCTCAAATGAGTCACTAACACAGAAAAATCAAGTCCAACTACTGTTGTAACACATATTTGTAATTATATAATCATTTTGCACTTCTCAAGTGGCCTAGGATCTAGCAGTAAATGCCATTTTTAGTATCTCTCTCTCTATATATGTATATATCAGGAAATTAGTTTTATTAGTTTAATGTGGTGATCCAAACCAGCCAGCTGTGAGTCATGACCTTAAAATAAAAGTATCAGAGCGAAACCATATATAGAAAAAACAGGAAAAAGAAAAATGGCTGTAGAAAAGTGCAGTGTACATGCAGTTTTGTGACAAGATGAAGAACTTCCAAAAAGCTCTCTTGCAGTGTTTTTTTTTTTTTTAAAGAGCCAGTTGAGATGTATTCACACGCTCAGTGAAGTCCTTGCTTTCTGTTTCATAGCCTCTGTTAACGATAACTAGCCGAGCTCGGCCACCGCAGCACAACGCAGCTCATCCTGAAAATGGACCGCAATCCTCAAACTCTGGAGCGGCTAACATCTCCATGGTAACGGTGATGTTTCTAAATGGTGGGACTCTCTTGAAAATGTTAAAGAGTACCAATACATTTTGTACCAAGAATTCTGGAAAAAAAACAATTTCTTAAAAAGGCATTCAACTCTATCCAGTGTATACATCACTGTCCCTCTGCTGGACCACAGAGGGGTTTCTGGATGAATGGCTGATTTGTACCCTCGCTGCTCTTTGGAGATTGAACTCCAACTTGCTTCCATACATCTATCAATCAGTCTAATTTAAACAGAAGCTCAGCAGGATTATTCATGAGGTTTGTTTGAAGTTCAACAGTTTCATTTTGCCCACATGGGACCTGATTTTCAAAAGGTAAGATAAGGATGAATTAATGAGGATGCTGTGATTGATTTAAATATGCACATAGGTTTCTCCTAAGTTTCAGGACGCTGTAGTCCTTTTTTACCCAAAGAAGAATTTTTTCAAAAGAACATATTGGGAGTTTTTAAAAATACAAATTAAAAAAAGTTAATTCAGTCGAACCCTCATCTTTCATGTTTGCACTTTAACTACTCCTATTGTTGCACATGAGGCTGCATAATTACTGAAAATGCTTCAATCAAGTAGAATCATTGTGTCTTAAGGACTCAAGAAAGCAAAAATACAATACTCCAGTATTTCTACAGTGAGACATGGAATCAGTCAGACAAGCCTATTCTTGGCAGTAATGATCATGGGTGGTGTGTGGTGCAGACCTGGCTTCAGAGGGTCTAGGGCTACCCAGGTCCTATCAATAAGGCCAGGATAGATGGCGCCCAGCTGACAGCACACACTAACAGGTGTCAGCTCCACGTTTAATGAACTTGTGCAGTACGGAAAATGTTTTGTATTGATTACCTGCTCGGCTACTCAAGCCGAAGCAGACAAATAGTCTTTCTTATCAACATTGAGGAAACAGTCAGTGAGAGTAATAGAGGCCGACCCTGTGCTCAGAGGCTCGGGGTCAAGGAGGGATAACAGCGGCAGGAACTCTGGGGTCAGTGCCGGCCCAGAGGAATGTGATCAGGACAACACACACACACACACACTGTGAAACAATGCACGTTTGTCATAAAGCCTTTCCAAGTGCTGCTCTATGGCAAATATAAGTCCAACCTGAAAAGTGTCCAATCCAACAAAATGGATGGCAGTGGGTCTAGAAACATCAGTTCAATTGCGCCATGGATTAAGCCTGGGAGAAAATCCATTAGCAGCGGCTGACTGTGCTCTGGAGCACAACCCAAACAAAGGAGTGTTTACTTTGAATGTCTATCGACATCCTTCATACAAGCTCAGATTCATTTCAGGCGTGTGGTGGATACATTGCGCTCAAAGACTAGGACAAGGTAGAGTGTTTTCTGAAGCAATCTTTAAATGGAGCAATTCTTCTTGAGGGCTGTCAAGGCCCAGCTGCCGGTGAAGGCAAACACAGACCTCTCTCATCGACCTGCATTAGTGGCTGAGTCACTCTCGCTCGCCGTCTTTACAATGGCATTCCTCAGCTCTGCACTGGACATGAGTTTATGTGGGCAAAATAAAGACGAGCAAATTCAGCATTCGGAAGCCCTACAATGCGGAAGGTCACGGAGATGACAGTGTGTGGTCACCGTGACTGAAGAGAGAGGAGGAGGAGGACGGGTGGGTGTGGGTGTGTGTGTGTGTGTGTGTGTGTTTGTGTCGGTATGTGTGTGTGTGTGTGGATATGAAAAGGTTGTTCAGGAATATATGTTAGTGTAAACATCAAATGTAAAATCAAGACAGTTTCTTACTTGTTCGTCATCTCTTGGTTGTATTTACACCGCAGGTCCAGCAGCTCTGAATGTGCAGTGTTCAAAGCTGTTAAGAGGCACACACAGTAGTGAGATATTAACTTTAAAAAACAAAACATGAACTTTGACCTTAAAGCTGCAATACTGAATTTATTTGCCATATGCAGTTTTTAGATATATTACTATATTTCCCATATTTAAATTAAAAGTCAGTTTTAACCCAAATAGAACCACTCTTTTCTGAATTCATTGAAAGCTGATGTTAAACTTACATGTGATCAAACTCAAATTTTCATTGGTAAAAATGTGATTTTTAAAAAATAAAAACTCAAAGCAGTGGAAACAAAGCAGCAGCGGGGCGGCTGTGTTGCAGTAGGGGGCACCACACTGCAATTATACCAGTATTGGCTTTTTTAATGGGTTGAAATTAAATTTAACAGCTACAGTGCGTGCCAGTGTTTAAACCACTTACATGAATGCAGAACCTTGATCTTCTCCTCGGCCTCTGATAGCCTGTCAGCCAAACTCGTGTCAGTGCTCTCCTCCTCCTCCTCCTCCCTGAGAGAAGAAACTCTTGTCAGTTATTACACTGCGTCATGTCCGCACTATATATACACGCCACTTTATGCTTTCAGACAGGAAAATATGTTAATCCCAGCCTTCCCCCCCGCCTAGAAATGGCGCGTACCGAGTTCACAGACGTGCTGATATTTATACATGTTGATGCGTTTAAGAAGCGCTGTGTATGAATGATTGTTTCTGGTGCCAGTCTAGTTTCCCTCTGCTGTTCATAGGTCTCTCTTGATCTCAATAAGATTACTTGATTAAATAAAAAGATAAAATATATATGATTAGATTTGGTTTCTTTTTTTAAACTGCTCTCCACCATTGCTTTTAACTTTTAACTACACCGCAAAATGTCCCAAAGGAAGCTGAATACTCAATTTCAGCTAAATTGAGGGATTTAAGCTTGTTACTACAGTGTCACAGACTGAAAACTATGTCCTACTTATGTATTGTTTCTTTATTATAAGAACTGGTAAATATTGTTGCTTTAAAAAGAGTATTTCTCCTATTTAGGATAAAAAAGGATCAAAATTGAGGCAGCAGAGACAAAAATATCATCTTATTTATAACCTTTTTTTTCCCTTTCTTATCAAAAAACCCGGCGCCCACATTACCCACAATGCAACGCTCGACTCTCAAGTCATTCTGGTTTGTTATACTAGCAAGCAGCTAATGTAGCCCGGAGCTGTCAGCCTCCAGCAGAGATGAGGAGCGGGCTACAGAGGTCTGATAACCTGACTTCTCTCTGACTCCACACACCCCCAGATCTGTTTCATTTTCTAACTTCATCCCCCGACCGACGCTGAGGCAATTTATCAAACTTCACGCGCCCCCCCCCCCCCCCCCCCCCCCCCCCCTTGGGCCACAAAAGGCTTTACACAACTTCTTTTTTTTTTAACACCACCCCCCACCCCCCAGGCCCCCCAAGACCTGTAAACAGACCTTGATGTGTAAAAATCAGTGGAATTCCCCTTTAATGAGCTCAAAAAGTGGATTGGAAAGATGGTTTGGGACATTAAAGGGGTCTAAAATAATGACTTCATTAAACCTGTGTGGCTACAGAAGTTTATTCCTCTCTTTTAAGAAATCTAAAAATTTCTCACCCTCGTTCGTCCTGTTCAGCTCGGTCCTGGCAGTTCTGCTGCGGGGAGCCAGGGGCCCCTGGAGTCGGTGTGCTGTTGGGGGTCATCAGGGAGGCCGGAGAGCTGGATTCTGGGGCGTCTCCTGTCACCGCTGCCCCCGAGACCGCTGGGCCGTCCTTTGTGGGCTCTGTGTGTGCATGCAAAGATCTACTGTGGGTTTTACATTCACTGAGTTCTCTATAATTAACAAGGAAATATGATGAAAAAAATGCTATAAAAGTGATAGTGACTTTAAAAAAAAAAAAAAAAACTTTTCACAACATTCTCAAGACCCAGTGTGTATAATTAACTTGCCAGCACTTGCAGACCAGCATAAAAACATGTGTATTCCAAGTAGGATGGCTCCCTAAATGTACACGATGTTGGCCTGACCTGTCTTTTCAAGGCACTCCAGGTGTTTCTTCCAGTGCCCGCTGATCTCCCTCACCAGGGCCTTGCTGTCTGGGGCTGAACTCTGAAGCTGCTGCAGCCTCCCCTCCAGGGTGTGCGAGGCCTCCAGCACAGGAGCCGGATCTTTTGAAAAAAAAAAAAACAGACACAAACAAATCTCTGTAGAAAGAGCTGCTAAGATTCACATGATATCCATACATTCCTACTTTTCAAAAAAAGCAAAATAGCTGTTTTAGTGCGCGCGCTCTGCAAAGCACATTACAGAGTTTTCTGCATCGCAGTTTCAACAGAGGCAGACTATTCCACTGAGACTTGTTTCCAAAGAGTGACTCTTAGACTCCCCCCCCCCCACCCCCCCTAACTTGGGCTCCTTTGAAAATTTTTCACAGGCTGGACCTAATGACACGAGCGTGGTTCCGACTCTTCACATGTTCAGACATCGAGTCTAATGAGTCTTCTCATGTGCTGATAAATGGCAAAAAAGACAAAAAGATTGCCATGAATATGTGACAGAGTCTTAAGTTCCAAGTATACACCTAGGCAAAGTGTAGGAAAAAGTCTGCTCCTGAAAAGGGGGTAAAAAAAAAAAAAAAAAGCGGGATTCTTTAGCACAACAGAGGAGCTGTTTTGCAATGCATGCGCGGCAGCACCGGGCCCATGGGGCCAACTAGGAGGCTGTTTCTCAACTAACAAGTCTCCTCTGTATCATTTGATCATTTAAATTATTATGCCAGGAATTCTCAGGAGGCAGCTCGGCACTCCACATCACAGGGCTGTTTTTAATCTTCCCCTTCCCTTTCTTCCCCTCCCGAAAAGTTCAACAGCTCAGAGAGAGAGAGCTGCTCCTGTTGTGTACCTGCCTGCCGAACACCAAAGGAGGTGACATCTAGTGCCAAAGCACAGAGAGGGAAGCTCAGGGGAGCTCCTTGACAAGGGGGGAGGCAAGATGTAGAGCCACGCGCACCACACACGCACTCACTCTCACACACACACACACACACACACACACACACACACACACACACACACCGCAGCCCTTCAAAACTCTAAAAGAGGAGGAAAATCGCTGCTTTGCTGCACAAACTTTTCTCCCACAGCTTTCATCCACTCATCTTAAGACTTCTGTGTGGAACCCAATTGGATCCCTTCTTCAGTATGGGCACTGACTGAAGTGACTTTTCGTAAGAAGTTGGAACCACAGACGTTTAAACTTTGCCAGATGCCACTGTGAGAATGCAAACTCTGAGCCGGCAGGCCACAGACAAAAAAAAAATAAATGCTCATCAGAGACTCGAAACTTCTACAAGCGTGCAATTTGTTGAAATCCTGGTCATACATTGCAACTCGCCATATCTGCATTTTCATCAGACAAACATTTTGGGCCATTTAATTGATCGAGCTATTTTTCCCAGGACCGTTTACAGTCAAACATTGTCTGCATTCATTGTTACACCAACTGTGGAGATATTGCATCAGTCACAAGGGACTTCACTATTAAGAGCACAGCTCTTCTAAGACAAACAGGATGACTTAAAGCACTGCTATTCCATCGACCCACTGTCACAGAAATCACTTTATCAGCCTCTTTCCCATATATCCTTTCAACTTTTAATGATCAAAGGACAGAGATTATAGTAAGGGATCTCTCACATATGGACAAGCCAGGATTATCAATCAGTGGCAGGGGAGTAAAGTAAAGTCAAATTTAAAGTGAAGGGATATAACTTAAGTCTGTATACAAAATTAACCCCCGTCAAAGTAGAACAGCAGGGATGCTCTCAAAGGGCCGGGGATCTACAGTTACTGACGGAGAGTCCAGAAAGGACTGCTGATAACTTTGGAAAATAGAGCTACTAATTGATGTAGCTCATAAGCAGCTGCTCGGCTTCTTTTTCAAGCACCTCTGATGGTAAATCCGCCAAATAAAACCTGGAGCGCAGCAGGAATTCAACGCTAACCCCCAGCCGCTCACATTTCTGTTAAATCAAGAAATACAACGCGACCGATAAGGCCAGATGACACAGCAATGTCATCTGGATTTCTTAAGTCTTATAAAATAATGTCCTAATAATGTCATTACTTGATTTGCATTAAGGGAAATGTAGGGTTTTGGAGCTTGGACCTGTACAAGACACTAACAGTCACAATAGCTCAGCATCAATTTTGGACTAGTATTGTTTTTAATACGCGTCAGGTGAGTCACGTCACGTCACTCTCAGTGCAAAATGAACCCTTCAATTTTTTATTCATCCCTTATCTTAATCACGGCTGATTGGACGTCTGCTCTGAGGTGGTGATAACTGATCGGGCAAAAAGCGGCTCGTTTAAGCTAATAAATCAAAGGAGGTTTAATGTATCATTTCCTCTGGTGGAACGCAGGTCCGGCTCCGGAGGAATCTCAGCAGAGCGGTGTGATACGGTCACTGGCAAAATGTGGAAATATCTGTTCACTCACAATGAGGAATGACTGCTATTAAAGGATGATTCCAGTTTACAACTTGGGCCATATTTTTTTTGTAGTTTTGGACATCATTTCTATAAGTTATAATAAAAATGTACTCAGTAAAGTAATTGCTGAAATCTGGGAACATTGGTACAATAAATAAATAGCAGACACACACACACGCACACACACACACGCACACACACAGCAATGTCATCTGGATCTCTTAAGTCTTAGAAAATAATGTCCTAATAATGTCATTATTTGATTTGCATTAAGGGAAATGTAGGGTTTTGGAGCTTGGACCTGTACGAGACACTAACAATCACAATGGCTCAGCATCAATTTTGGACTAGTATTGTTTTTAATATGTTTCTCACTAGTTACCAGTTTAACAGTTTAGTCAGATGATCTAAACCACTGTATTTGGGGGTAAAACTGAAATAATAATTGAAGTAATCATCTCTTATTAGACAGGAACACTGATTACAATCACGGCAATCTTTTATTCCAAATAAGGTCCAAATAAATGATCTTGTATTTCTTGTCCTATTTGACTTTGAGGCAAAGTCACCATGTTACCAGAGCTCAGACATTTATAAGGGACCATTAATGATCATAAATACAAAAACAGAAAAGTAGGGCATGTATTTAGAAGGATGGATATGTTAACTGAAGCCACAGATTGACTTTGAAATGAGTTTGATTTTGGTGTAGTTAGGTGTTAAGTTTTTACACTCCACTGTGTGTGAAAATTAGACCTTTAACTTGCTCATCCTTTAACGTGAACCTCATTTAGTCATACTGTGGATTAGCTTCATCACCAACTTGCTACTAGCCAACAAAAGTTACCGAGACTTTTAATTGTTTTTACAGAACCTCAGCTGCATTGATATTGAGTTTCATCACTTTTACTGAGCCGTAATGAGGCTGCCATCCTTTAGCTGCTTCCTTGTGGTCACTGGAGCTGCTGTTTCGGTGCTATTGCACATCTCAAAGCGGGAGGCGGTTTAGTGCATCTGGGCGAGGATTCGGTCCGCAGCGAGCCGGAGCCAAAGCCTGTCGGAGGCTGTGGACGGGCCCGGCAGAGGACTGTGGGGGGCACCGCGTAGGGGATGGCGCACAGGTTCAGGTGGGTGGGGGTGGACCGGGGTTGCTGTGCGCCAAGACAAGCAGGTGTGTCGGGGCGGTCCGTCTTGGCCCTGTCAGCGATACACCATCATTAGGCGGTGTGGGCGCAGCAGGGTGCACCATTATGTCTCCCTGGGCCCTGTGTAATTACGCTCTGACATAATTAACCCAGCAAGCCCATTAGCCAAGCATTGGCTGGCTGAAGAGAGGAGGGAGAAAAAAAAGAAAAAAAAACGCTATAATTATTTGTTGTGCGCATGTTAATGAGGCCAGCTGTGTTCCCATCATACAACACGAACAAATTAATTTACAAGGCTGTGCTCCAAGGTTTTTTCTTTTCATTCAAAACAGTCTTGTTTTTTTCCTCTGAGTGGACTTCAAGGTCCATAAACACGCTCTGCTGCTGCTGCAACAAACAGTAACACTGCTGTAATATTGTTGTCAAGGACCAAAACTAGGTTGACAGAACACTAAGTCTTTACTTTCACCTTGACAATGTAAAGTGATTTAAAGGTATGTAGGATAAAAAAAAAAATACCGTCTTCTTTCTTCTGCTTGTCGACGATCGGTTTTGATGGGAAATAACAGAAACCGCTCGCAACAAAATTCATAAACATGACTTTTCTGTTTGTGGTGCATTTTAAAAAACGGGTGATGCATTTGATATTCAGATAGCAAACCCAAAGTCTCACTTTTACCTTGATGTTGCAAAAGGATTGAGAAAATACTAAAATAAAAAAAAAGAAAGGTGGAACGAGGAAGAGAGAAAAAAAAAAAAAGATTGTGGGAAGCGGCGGCTTTTGTGTGTGAACAAAACAAAGCTGAAAGAGAAACTTCTTAACCTGTTCTTTTTCATTGCTGTTCCACGTCTTTGTCTGACAGACTGAAGGGCGGAGAAGGAATGACATCAATACCAACACATTTTAAAGCTCAGAACAAAGAAATGGAGCCAGAGCTAGATAGCATTTAAAATTAACACGAGATGCTGCGGTGGGAAGAAAAAAAAAACAAAAAAAAAAAACTGAAGAAGTAACAATGACATCCAAACCAAACTTCACTCCAAATATTATACAAAAACTAAAAAAAATACCCTCCTGTTCTTATTTATGAGACATGTAAGACAAATCACAAGGAATTAACATCATCAAGAACACCAGTCTATGTCTTTACATTTTGTAATCCCACAGTTACATCTTATCTTCACACACAAACAGACATTCCTTCACACACACACATACACACACACACATGCGCACGTGCTCTTTTTTTTTTAAGAGCACACTCTCTCCTGGTCCCTCTGGGGTCTCCTACTCCACAGGGATCAGTTGGAGAGGCCCAGCTCTTTTATGAACATAATGCATTATTAAGCACCTCAAACATCTCCTGGGCCTTTGTTTATTACTGCTCTTATTAATCACTTGTGCATAATCTCGTCCCGCCCAGAGAGCTTTCATTCTCCATCAGCTTTTATACGCCCTTATTTTCCGACGGGCCGCCAAGAACGCCGCGCAGCACTCCTCCTTCCCTCTCATCCTCACTGTAGGTACTCAGCTGCACAATTACAATAAACAAGCCAGTTGTGCCTCGCAGGCCTCTCTCGCTGCTGCTCGCTCCTGTTTATGGAGGGTTGAAGAAGGACAACTATTCTTTATGCGTTTGAGTGACTGTGAATTACTAAGGTCAGCGCGTTCTGTTCCGATAATCTCGTCGCCGCGGGAGACGTCTGATGTGGATGTGTGAGGGACATACAACCATCTCATAACACAACATGACAAAAGACTTAATGTGACCAAAAAAAGCTGCTTGTACTTGTGCTGTGCTCTGCAGCACTGCTGGTCACCACTAGCAAGCACTGTTGCCATACATTCCCACTAGTGCACACACACACATGCATAGACACAGACACACACACAAACACACACCTCAGACATGCCGTAGGCCTAGCACACACACGCACACGCACACACACATACACACACACACACACACACACACACACACGCACACACTTAGAGGGGTGTATTCAGATCAGAATCTTCACAAACTCTCAGTGAGCTCCCCGCTCAGATAAAAGGAGCTGTGTTCTAAAGGAGAGAGGGAGCGGGGTGGATCCTGAGGGATGAGTGTGTGTACTGAGAGGAGGCGAGGAAGAGCAAACACCTGGAGCGTCAGTCTCAGGGCTACGCCCCTGGCGACAGGGCCTCGCTGCTCTCACAGAGGTGGCAACAAACGCAGACGTTCAAACGCCACTCTCGCACGCGCTCAGAACACACGCGCGCACGCACATAGGCACACTCCAGGAGAAAGGTTGAGAGCGAGGCGGCGGCGAAGAGGAGGAGGAGGTGGAGGAGAGGAAGAAAAAGACGGAGGGAAGTTAGGTTTGAGTCTGTGGGAAACCGGTGAAAATCGGGCGGAAGCTGCCACTGTTTTTCAGCGTTCAGTGATCAGGACATGTTTATCTGCACTGATCAAAACCGTGCGGAGGTGATATAAACATTGTTAGGGAAACACTGTTAACAGGCCTCTTTCAAGCCTCAGACTGGGTAGGAGTTATAGTGCACAGCATGGGGAGATGTCACAGGCAAATCAAAATATAGAACGCTAATGAAACACTCCGGCGGATTGACATGTCGGCTTAGGGGCCTCATAAAAGGCGAGAGGAGAGAGAAGAAGAAGAAAAAAAAGTCACTTCAATCACTCGCATCAAGAAGTTATTCCTGCTCCGAGTTGTTTTCTAGTTGCCATTAAACAGCAGCATTAACAAAGCCTAACATTATCGCGCTGGAATCTCACAAACATAATGGATATGTTATTTGTATTCAATAGTGGGCACGGCAAAGTGGATAACTGATATGTGACCAGATGTTAATGATAGCCAGATACAACAGGTCACATATTGAGCTGCTGCTGATGCTGCTGCTGCTGTTTGCCCCTCCTCCTCCCTTTTCCTCGTTCGCCCCTTGCATTTATTAACTCTGCTGTTGGCCTGTTCTGATTGGACCCGACCGGCGCGCCAAATGAGCACGCACGTACGCACGCACACCGAGGGGATGAGAGAGAGAGAGAGAGAGAGAGAGAGAGAGAGAGAGAGAGAGAGAGAGAGAGAGAGGGACACTTTCAAATTAAAATAATAGGAGGGAAAAAAACGTCCGGCAATGAATAGTAATAACTGCATTAAGATTAACGAGCACGGCGTGTAAAGAATAATTGCGTCTGTCAAAAGATTAAAAATACATGAGCTGTAGCATTTGTTGGTTGGTGGGTGGGGTGGGTGGGGTGGGGTGGGTGGGGGCGGTGAGGAGGGTAGCTGGGAAAGCTCGCTGTTGTGTTGTGAGGAGAGGAGAGAAATGAAGTGGGGCCACAGCCAAATGACTGTCCTCCGGTGTACCTGTAGTCATCCATTCTAGCGAGGGGTGGGCTAGAGAGACAGAGAGAGAGAGAGAGAGAGAGAGAGAGAGAGAGAGAGAGAGAGAGAGAGAGAGAGAGAGAGAGAGAGAGAGAGAGAGAGAGAGAGAGAGAGAGAGAGAGGGACAGAGTGGGTACGGTGGTGGTGATGCTGGTGGTGGGGGGGAGTTGTGACCTTGGACACCAGCAGCAAGATGTACAGTGACAAACAGGCACAGGATACTGTAGGCCCTCCTCACAGATGGCAGATACTGTGCGAGTGCCCGCCACAGGAATACTCTCATTGCTCTGGTCTCTGCAGCCGGACATTAGGAGGAACGGCGGGGTCAGACTACACCATATTTTTACCTTTTTTTTATAAAAAATGGTCACTGTCAGATCAAGCAACAAGATAACAAGTTATACTCGCATGTTTACTTTTATCAGTCACTGAAGTACAGGGTTAAGGGATACATTACATATTAGCCCTCCATTACTTTTGACACGGTGGAGGATCAGCTTGTTTCGCTCGTGTTAAGTGTTAGATGGAGAGTTGATATCAATTTCATCACTGTGTTTTAAGTGGTTAGACTGCGTGGCTGGATTAAGGGGCCTAAATATGCTACTGGGCTGTTTTTCAACTCCCACCCACCCACTGTGCACTCTGAGCAGCTTCTATGTACCCTGATGCCTCCTCGTTCCCATTAAGTCCAGAGCATGCAGCAGCTGCAGCAGCGTCGGTATTTGCCCAGACACCATCTAGCACTATAAAAACATTAGATTTTCAAAGATATTTGCACACCAGTTCGTTTCTGGTAATTTAACTAATGATACATTTATTTAGGAATATGCACTAGTGAGCAAAATGACAACTAAAGTAATAACGTTCCTTAAAGTAGAGTTTGACTCAGGGCCTCTCTACAGTACAAGATTCTCATTATTAGGAAATAAAGCTTTAAATTACCTAACAAATCTTTAATTAATCAAATTAGCAAAAAGCTATTTTCATGCAGTACACCTGGGACTTTTGGAACCCCTGAAAGTCAAAGCTGAAGGGCGGATGTCCACATTGTCGCCCTGATTTCTAATCCAGCTTTAATACACTGGTCTGGGATGTTCTAGCTTGGTTAAGGAGCTGGATGTATGGGGAGGGCAGCGAAAGAGGAGCAGTACACCCTCCACATGTTGTGCCTTATTAGCTGGCTTGCTAATGTAGGTCACTGTTAAGCCCACATGTATGATTCAGCTGGTTTTGTTTAAAGCTTCCCTGTGAGAACATCTGGGGACGTCTGGACTCTGTAATCTGGAGTCACTGAGACTAAACTAGTTGATGATGGTCAGTAAACTGTTAAACCACAATGTATATTGTTTTTTCTAGGTTATTACAGAATATACAACATGTGGATGCGGCATGTTTGGAGTTGAAGGGCAACTTTAACTGTGTTAGGCTGACTATTGAAAGTAATGATGTAATAATGTAACTACTTCTGCAGTTAAGTCATTAGTGAAGTAATTCATTTCTTTATTTTTACTGACTAATAAGTAATAAGGAATTGACTGCTTAGTAGTGAGTCAGGCTACAGCTTATTCTACCCTTTGTTGTGAAAGAAACCAACTAACTTCACTTTGAGTCCCAAGGAAACAGTGAAGCAGACTCCTTTTGTAAAGCTAAGGTGAACTGGAAGTAGGAAGCTGGTGGTGAGATGTCACTTGATCTACCTTGACACAGGATAGTCTATTTCTTTATACTCAGAATAAAAATGACCAGGTAGAAAAGCCTCCTTATGAAGTTATATGCAAAACAGCCCGAGAAAACGTTACCTTGAAAACAAAAGCCGCCGTACTGTACCTGTTCTTTTTTCTCATGCGCCAGAGTTGATGGTGGGTGACAGCGGCCTTTCTTTTTATTTTAAAGTCTTTGTTCTTGAACATAACAACTCTTAGTTGACTCTATTCTCCTACTTGAGAAGGGTTCTTGACAAAATATATCCACAAGATGCTCCTGGGCTTGAATTAAGGCCTTGATATAAAAGGTATAGGTCAGAAAATCAAACAGAATACATCTTCAAAGAACGGTATTTCTTATCAAGGAAATAACTCCATTCAAAGTCTGTGCTTGTGTGTGTGTGTGTGTGTGTGTGTCTGTGTGTAAGTCTGTGCATGTCTGTGTGTGTTAGTATGGTGGCGCAATATCAAGCAGGGGGACTTCAAGGAAAAATGGAGACCTTTAAAAGTCAGCTGCCGCCGTCGCTATTTCTCTGACGCAGACTTTTATCTTGTATTCATTGAATCTGTAAACAGCATTCTCTACTCCTGCCACAAGTGTTTCTCTGATCTAGACTGAGATTGGGCTGCGTTTTAACTGCCGTCTCCTGCAACAAAGAGCAATACAGTACATGTGCCCCGGCGCCAGAATAACAACTGCATAAACACACAATATGTCTTTCCTCCTCTCTAACTTACTGTCTTTTTGGGTTTTTTTGCCCCCTGTCTCCCCCCTTTTTTTTTCTCCCCCCCCCCCCCATTGGCCTCATCAGGGCCAGAGTTCCACGCGAAGCCAGACTTCAGTTGGGATTTTAATTGGCCCTCCACAATCAGCGGCAGAGCTCCTCAAGGATGTGTTTCGCTCCTCAGCTAGGGCTACACTCAAGAACCAGTGCTGGGTTTTGAAGTGGCCTCACGCAGAGTTTTGGAAACCACTCCGAGAGCGCAGACTTTGAAAAATAGATAAGAGCCACAGGGTATAGGGTTTAATGTATCTTACATCCATGTGCTGTTGCACCATATCTATATAAGTATGGCGAGAACATTAATTTTTTGGTCGTGTGTGTGTTGCTTCATATATGCATCATATGTCTGTATGAGTGTACTTAGAAAGTTGTGATAGCGGTGTAGGCCCTTTAAGGGGAGCTGATGTGCGGGGAGTGAAGATAATTCAGGAAGTAACGACTTAAAAGTGTAGTTTTTTTTTTACATTTCTGCTGTCATTTGTGAGGATGTAGATCACAGGTCTTAAGTGGGAGACTCACCTGGGGCCTCGATAAGCTGCTTGTAGATTCCCAGGAACGCAGACTCGGCCTCCTTACTGCGCTTGTTCAGAGCGACCACCTGCAGGAGGGAGAAAAAGACGACGTTAAAGGTAAACATGGATTGATTTGATCTTGGCATACGTCTAAATCACCATGCGCGGCGTAACGTTGAGGTTCGAGGGATTTAAATGGATGCTTTAAGACAGAGAAGAAGACTCTTAAAATCTTAAACGGCTAACAAGGAATCAATAGCAGCGAGAGCAAAGGTCAACCTCACAGCATCATGCCAATAAATGAAACAAACATTCTCGAATGCCTTGTATGCAGACTAATATATATATATATATATCTAGAGTATGTGTAACAGAGAGATGATATGCAGCTTATATTCAACTCTGAGGGTGTGTGTGCCTCTTCTGTCCAAACACTGACAACTACAGAAACAAGGCATAAACTATGACGATATCCTTGCTGTTTAACTGCCAGGCTGCCGCATGTTGCGAGGTGACATTTGGACCTGTTAAATGTAGGTGTCGGCGTGTGTGCGTGTGTGTGTGTGTATGTGTGTGTGTGTATGTGTGCGAGGAGGCTCGCCAGCGACAGCGGCCTCCGTCACCAGCAGCACTCGGCACCTGCTATCCCCGGCTCGGCGGGTGATGCAAACCAATTAACGATTCATTAGGAGGGACAAAGAAAGCGAATTAGCCGCCACCTGGCCCCATGGAGAGGGCACCTGCACTAGTGGGTATGTGGGTTACCGCTGCTCCTGGCTCCCGCTAAGACCTCGGGCCTGTTTGTAAATCAGAGGACGCGGTCGAGGCCGTCCTCTGCTACTGCGGCGGTAAATCGGATCAGGCTCGTCCAAATGACCCCTCCCACCCTTACTACTCCGAGAGCAGATGGAATTCAAATTATTGTCATCTATTGTGTATGTCATTTCTGTCACTGTTGATTACAGCCTCTGCCGGATCGGCTCGATGGACTCCCCAACGGTGGGTCAAGTGTGTGGTGCGGCCGAGCTGAAGCCGGGCCTGCTCCTCAATGATATGACTGCACTTCAAAAACATTCATTTCGCAAAGAAAACACTTATGAGAATGGCGACAGCGGCTGCTGCGGTGGTGGCGGTGTGTTGGGGCTGTTTAGTGGGGTTATAAATAAGGTGTGTGGAAAAGAGCGAGGGACGGAGAGCCTTTGATTTACTGGAAATGGCTGGCGTCTTCCCCTGGGAGGCATAACGACAGCATCATGTTTAAAGAAATATCATAAAGATCAAGCAAATCCCACCCCTCCCCTCATTCCCCCCCACCACCACCACCACCACATCACTCCCACTTGGAGCAGCTCAGAGGAGTTCATGGAAAATGGAAAAGGCTAGAGCCCAATCAATACAGATGCAATAGTCTGCAGCTCTCAGCCAGCTGCCTGCTACACTATGCTGTCGTTATACTCAGCTACACCCCAATTTAACCACCCCCCCCCCCACCACCACCACCACCACCACCCTACCCACTCCCCCCCTTCTCCTTCTAGGGCGTGACGTTAATGTTGGCATGTTGCTTGACAAACAGTGAAAATGTGTGAAGCTCACTGGCTCCCATAAACACCATTTCCAGCTTCATGTGTGGGCTATGAGCACATCAGCAACTAGTGTTAGTTCAGCTAAGGTTTGCTTCACCCCCCCCACTGATGAGAGACTCTTTCTATGTTTGCTTCCCTTTCATCTGTGAACAGAAGAAGTTTGGGTGACAGAGAGCTGGCTTTTCAGCCGATGTCGGACCGTGACGCCTGGACAAACTATCATCCACCTGAGCTACACGGCCGCTTCTACAAGGTGGCTGAACCCGCAGAGACTCATCAACTTTTCACACAGACAGTCTGCTCTTGCATCCTGTGAGGCGTATACATGAAACGAGGCTCCTGACTGCATATGTAAAAAGAAAAAGAAAAAAGCCTAAAGATCTCGCATGGTGGCGGCTAAGGTTCCGTCTTCCAGAGACATTCTGGGGTCTCTTGGCCCTCCATCATCCTTTAACGAGAGAACACAGAGATTACCTCCACAATCACACCATTAACCTGCCTACAGACGCTAGCAGAGACATCAATCACACGCCTTGCCTGATGCCTTCTCACGTTAGCGCCCGCAATGCGTATAGATACCCTCCCACCACCACACCCTCCCCTCCTTCCTCTTTGCAACCCACCCTTGCTATCATCAAAGCACTCCTAGGTGTCGTGCATAATATGGGCTGATCAGGGGAGTCATCTTCATCTCCATGCTAATCCACCTCCAGCCAAGCGACGTGGGATTTCAGAGCCGGCTTCGTACTAGCAAGATAGGAGCAGATACATTAGAGGTATGGCTCGAGGACAGACCACAACAGGCGAATACCTTCTGCCTCTTTTTGACTGCGAGATATGACTCCGGCCCTGGCTTTAGGCTTGCGGCGCCTTCTTTTTTTTGCGCCCGTTTTGTGATAAAACATATGGTTACCGAGGGAATGGGTTCGGCCGCAGGTTGATTTTTACAAGCAGGAGTAAAGCCTGGGGCAGAGTAGCAAGAGAGAGACAAAAGAAACCTGTTAGCGCTCCTCCATAACTCTTCACGCGGCAACAGAGTGGGCAGAGCGCAGCCTCTGGGACAAGGCTGCTGGGAAATACTTACTGATAAGCCTTTGAGAATACTTACAGCACCCGCTAGTGAGTCTTTGTGTGTGTGTGTGTGAGAGTGTGAGGGTGTATATGTGTGTTTGTAAGTGTGAGAACAAGCTAGCATGTGTCGAGGAGAGAGAGAGAAAAAAAATAAATAAATGAAGGAGGAGAGAACAAATCCAGCATGGAGTAGAGGAAGCAGAGTGGTGAGGGGCTAGTGAGCGACATACATGGAGACAGAGAGACAACAGAAAAGAGAGGTTCCCATAAAGAGCGCAATTAGCAATTATGCAGTCATCAATTACAATTATCACAACTGGTGATTATGCAATTATCACTCTAAATCATCGTTTTCCCCCTTCTGCCTTACCAGTTTGCCACCCCCTGTGATTTGGTTGTTTGAGGCTGGGTTTGTGATGATGCAGGTGATTAGAGTGTGTGACGATGATGGGGGTGTTGGGCGGGTGTAAAGGCAGATCTTGCACTCTTTGTGTGTACAAATAAAGTGTGCGAGAGCTTGGAGCGTGTCTGCATATGCATCTGTGCCTTAGTGTGCACAGCCTGTGATTTCATTCTCAGTTTTTCTACGTGTGTGTGTGTGTGTGTGTGTGTGTGTGTGTGCGAGTGCGTACGTGGATACGCCGCTTCTATCTCAAGGTGAATGTGGTTGGTGTTGTGGGTGGTTTGGGGACAGCAAATGTATGGTTCCGCAATCCCTGAGGCCTCTAAATTACCTGTCATCTTCCCCATGATGCAAAGGTCAGCGCACAATCATAGGGAGTCCATCCTACTGTGCTGCTTACGGAGCGGCAGTCCAGCCCACAGGCTGACAGGATGTCACAACAACCCCAGTCCCGCTCCATGCTTATTAGAACAAAACAGCGGGAGGCCCACCACCACCGCCGCCGCAGCCACCTCCACCATCATCACCACCACCACCGCAACGCCGCTTGTCACAACACCTTCTAGAAGAATCTGCTGGATGCCTGACAAACATTTGTTTTAATCCAAGTGTTGAGAAAATGAGGCAAAATATGAACAATGCTCTGCTAATGCTGTGTTAAGATAAAAAAAATGCTGGGTTAAAATGGGCTGAAATCTGGAGCTGGGGTGTTGTAGGGTTTTTTGTTAGTTTTGTTATTTCAATCAAATTGTTATTGGTTAGAAAAGATTCTAGTATTAAACAACAACAATATATCTGCCATTCATTCAGACTTCGACTTTGTCCATTTTCAATACTACCATTTCATTTAGAGCCTTGTATGATGTCCATGTCTAGCCCTTTATCTCTAGTTGTGCTGTTGTAAGAATAATTAAGCATTTGTTCGGTGTTCAGTGGATCCACTTTTCACCAGTTCCTCACGTTAGCTCTTTTACTTGCAATTAATAATATATCAACTAATATTTATCCCTTCCTTGTACAATGCCATACAACACATAGAGGCTTCATTTGCTAGTAACTGTTGTAACCACTCTAACACAACATAAATGCCTTCAGGTACAATAATCCAGATTAGGGGTGCAACTAACATTTATTTTCATTATTTCAACATGTCTATTGAATATATTTTAAATAATGAATTCATTGTTTAGTTGTTAAAACACCAGAAAATTGTGAAAATTCGTATTTTTCCAAAGCCACGCATGATGTATTGAAGCTGCTTGTGTGCTTTTTAATGACAATCTTAATGCAAATGTAATACATTTGGAATTAAATAAAACTGAGAAAATATAACAGCAACATCATTTGAGAAGCTGGAAGCAGTTTAGCATTTCTGTTTGGTACAGGACTGAAACCATTACATTTTAATTTTTTTTAAGTGAAAATAATTTTTTTATAATGCCATTAATAATATTCTGTTGTGATTAATGCAAAAATTAAGCTAAGAAAACAATCTGGTGGTTGTGGTTGCAGTTTTAACTTTTGGATTATCCCTCTATTTCTTGTTGAATTTGATTTTTTCATTTTCAAATAAAAGGAAGTAATGTGTGTGGAAAAAAATAAGTTGGGCTTTATTCTTCTTATTCTCTTTTCTCACTGATTAGGTCTATTTAAAATACACCTTGATCAACTCCCCAGAGTGTAATAAATAAAGATATACATTTTCAAACTGATTTAAAGAAACCTGAATGATGGCATCTTGATGTCAAACAGGCAGCAGGATGTTCTTGGAATGCAGGGAATAAACCTGCAATCCTACATTCACGTGCTTTTAATTTTCTTTACATGCGATCTGGCTGTTGAAAACAAGCACATGCAAATGCAGAATTTTCCCCTCTGAAGCAGTGAAAAGATCATATTTTAAGAGAGCCACCCAGCTCTTGTGCAGCTGTCACCACCGGCATTTGTTTTGTGTTGAGTGTGGGTTCAGAGGAGAGGCGGGAGGAGAGAGATGAGTTGGTGTGGAGTGACTGATGAGTGGGTGGAGGAGAGGGACAGAGGTAAACACTATTGCAATACAGTCTGGATGGTGAGAGACCCGTGTACACCCACACGCGCACTCCCACGTACACACACACACACTTGAACTTGGGAATGCACACGTCAAGTCGCACACAGGCAGATGCACACTACACACAGACTGTGTTTGAGGGCAGATTTAATCATGGTGACACCCATCTTGGAGCGGTGGTAGCAGCATGGCGGTAGCTGTGGCCGTCTCCGGGTGCCCAGTGAGATGAGCAGTCAGAGCGCTGACACACATCTCGTCGCCACGTCAATTCTGATCAGCGCTGCCTGTCAGTCAACCCGCCGCTCTCACAAGCCACTGACGCCGCTGCCACTGCAGAGCTGGCGTCTCAGCCAAATAAAGGGCCAGAGCTGACCACAACATATTCTGTTGTAGCACTTATCCTCTCCTGAACACATGCTGCAACCATGCAAAAATACAACCTGCAGACCCTCACCTGCATAATTCAAAGTGGAGTAAAACCTTAAGTAAGCTCTAGACGCCATTAATCAACAAGGCAGCAAGGACTTTAATATTATTTTTTACAGCTATTATTGCATTAGCAGTCAGTAGACAAGACTAATAGTCTGGTTTACAGCCATGCTAGCAGCTCTGTGAAATTGGAGGTACTTAAACTACAGGGCTTTGAACTAAATGCTAATGTTAGCATAGTGACAAAATCACAATGACCATGCCGATGTTAAGCAGGTATAATGTTCACCATCTTATTTTAGCATTTTAGCATGCTAACATTTGCTAATTGCCACCTAACGCAACATACAGCTGAGGCTGATGGGAACGTCATTATTTTTGTAGATATTTGCTCATAAACCAAAATAGAGGACTAATTGAAATTATGAGCCAGTTAAAAATTCAAGGGCATCACCAAAGTTCACCCAAGGGTACCTTAATCCATCCAATTTCACTTAAAGCCAAAAATATCAACCTTGTGGCGGCAAGGAAAACAAGCAAACAACATCTTAGAACCATAAATGTCTGTACAATACTGTGCACCATTCAACAATCAATGTCAAGGATATGTGAACTTTTTGACATGCTGGATGCAATAGATGAGAAGTCAGGCGATGACCAAACTCATTAGGATTGGTCCTCTGGAAATGATACATTTCTGTATTAAAATGTATGTGTGAGCTATTCTCATCTGGACCCAAAATGTGGACCGATCAACAGATCCAAGTTGACAGAGCCGTGCTGCTAGCATGGCTAAAAAGGAAAATAACGCATGACTTGAATATGACACTACATGAGCGGGACCTTGGGTCAAAGCCCCAGTGAAGAGTGCCGTTAATGGCTCAGGCATAAGAAGTCAGCAGACCTCCACAGATCAAGGTGGAGCTGACGTAATCCCGATGGACGTGGCACACAGAGCCGCATGAGAGACAGAACATGGCATGAGATTAAACCCAGATCAAAGGGCCTGCTGTCTCCACCTCTCGGCAGGTGTCTTCTGGGTCCCTCCACACCATCAACAGGCGGCAGAACCACTGCGTTCCCCGCCCTCTCGACAAAAACTCAAAAAAGCAAGCACTGGCCTCGACGCTAGCACCTCAAAGTCACAGCAAAGTCAAAGTCAAGAATCAGTGAGAGACAAACGGAGGGAGGAAAACAAATCTTTTATGAATGTCTTTGTAGTTCAAAAGGAGGGAGTTGTCATTTTCTTTGAGCTCGCGCTTTCAAATGTTTGATGCAGCGGATGACCTAAACCTTGAGCAAAAGTGTGTCTGCTGAAAAATGTAACTATCATGGCATGATGGGAGGGAGCGGGGGCGTGCTGAGGCTAAGATGAAGGCACTGGTTGATGTGCGTGAGAGGGAGGGCTGTGGAAAGTAGTAATGAGTGCACCTGGACTAGATTTCAGTGCTGGGAGAAATGTTAAGAGGAGAGAAGAGAGGAGAAGTGTAGGTAAGGGCTAATTATAAAAATAAAGTGCCCCCATTATCCCGGCGCTGTACTGCCCTAGTGAACAAAGCTACAACAGATGGGGTGTCATGGGTAACTGTGCCAATGTGAGTCAAAGCCCTGGAGTGGATGGACCCTGGCAAGCCGCTGGTGGAGCAACCCTGGCGAGGGGGAGGCACAGCTGCATATCTCGCCCTCAGACACATGTTGACAGTGTTTCTCTAGCCCTGCCTACACTAGTCAAGGTGAGACAGCATGACACGGGGGGGGAGGGAGAGGGAGAAAGAGAGGGAGAGAGAGCGTTCGGCTATGATGGATAGCGCTCTCCATCCACCTCTCCTCTCTCTCCCTCTTAGAAAGCTGGTGACTTTCCAGTGAGGCAATTATCATTGCGGAATGCATAATAGCCTAATTAATTACAGGTGTCAGCGCTGCCTTTGTTTCAGCATGGAGGAACATCATGCCAAAGCCGCATCCGCTAAAAAAGAACAACGCTGATGAACGAGCCTTGAACCGCGGCTAGAAGAGCGCAGCCGACGGAGGGAACCAACACTGTGGAGACGGCTTGAAGTCTACCGAACAAACCCGCGTCTGTTGCTGACAGAAGATGGATTGGAAACACATGGTGCAGAAATTAGGTCTATTATTTGCTTGATAAATCTGTTGTTGTCGATCGCCGTGCTCGGAAGGAAGATCTCAGGTAGGGCCCCTGCGTAGGACAGCTCTGATGGTAATTTGGTTCCAAGTAGCGGAGACCAGAGCGGCGTTGGTGGCAGCACTATCAACAATGAAACAACCCCTTACCCCGTGTTCCTGACAAACACGGCATATCATTTGTCCTGTCAGATTTGCCGATTTCATTCATTGTAGTGCGAAAGCCGGAAAGCAGACAATTGCCTTGGAGAGAGAGAGAGAGAGAGAGAGAGAGAGAGAGAGAGAGAGAGAGAGAGAGAGAGAGAGAGAGAGAGAGAAAAAGACCTAACAGGACCTGCAAAGGAGAGAAATGAATGATGGGGTGACTAGGGAGGAGAGACAGCGCAGAGATTCCTGTTACTCTCCTCCTCAGCTAAACACGAGCATACATCAGTGCAGAACTTAATAGAACGTCACATTTGGTGTGTGTAAGAGTGTGTGTATGTACTGTACAGCGTGTGTGTCTTTCTATGGGGGGTCGTGGCGGTAGGCTGATAATCCCTCCACGCCCCCAGGCAGCGGGGGCTCATTGTAGAGTACATTGAGTCTAATAGGAGCAGGCGCTGCAGTTGTATGCAGCTCTCCCCGCTCCCACTGTGAGAAGAGTTTTACATAATTAATGACTGTTGATGTTTCCCAGGTAGTCGCCCGGCAAATTCACTCCCAGACTCGGCTGCCACCGTCGTCGGTTCCACAGAGAATGAGCGACACCAGAACAGACAGCTTACATTACAGGCATAAATAAGGCAATTTTGTACAGTGTCTTCAGACATTACTGTGAGGGGGGTTCAGGGCCAATGACTCGACTTGCTTCAGAGAAACGCTCAGAAAGAGCTTTTCCGTGTCTTGAAGTCTACAGAGAATTTGCGCTTGATGCGAGTAAAACTGTTTCCTTTAGTGTTTTTATAATTCCGTATGCTGTTAGAGGCGCAAAGACAGGAGCGCCTCGCCTTCTCAAGATAACAGTTGACGGCTCCAGACGGATGATCATCCACGTCTGCATGAATTAGTCTAATCTGAATGTCAATCTTAATACACGTGAGCCTGGTGGTCTGGGGTTGTTTTGCTTGTTTGTCTGACCACAGAGAGTCTGGCGGGCCTCGAGGCCTTGCACATACTGCTGGGAGGCAGTCCACATTCATACTGCAGCATGTTAAATTAAACATTTAAACACGACACCAGGGGAAGGCTATTTTTTACCGCTCTCGGCCCACTACTCATTATTAATTTGTAATAACCTTTAAGGCTTTTTGATGTCATACATATTTTACAGAGAGATATCACTCCCAGCCAGACTGGAGAGGGCCTGTCGATGACAGATCACCAGAGTGCCACCGAAATGTGCCTTCAGCTACTATAATTAGGACCAGGTGAGGGTTAAGAGTAATCTTTGGACTGCCCGTGTACGCATTTGTCTGTACACCAACCCACACTAATGCATCAGCGTGATGACATATCGTCACCCAAAGATTAAAAAGTGTGGCAGCCAAAAAGAGAGATGAAAGGAGGGACTGGCCAAAGAAGCAAGAATTTTCCCAAAAGTATTTTGTACCAACTAAAAAAGTGCTACGGTCTTTCTGGCAGTGACCTGGTGATCATTTCAGAGTTGTAGATATTTATGAAGACCTATTATAAAGGAGTTCATATCAGCTGCATAAATCAGCTGAGTTGGGTGGGGGGGGGTTGGGAGACACACATTAACACCCCACTCTCTGTCTCCTTCATACTCCTCTGTTAGAGGGCTGGCCAAGGCCCATCTTGCTCCCGCTCAGCTGGGAGGCCCTCCATGCCCGCTGGATGCCAGCCTAAAGCTCATGTACGCCGATGCCAACACGCCACTAAAAGCTGTAAAACAAATGAGCTCTGTTTGGTTAATGTACACTGATTGACCTCTGCTGCCAGGCATTTGATGTCATGATTGTAATGACCAGCTTTCCTGCCTGATCCCTCATATACAATGTGACAGGCGCGAGGTGGCATTTCAATTTGAGTGAATGAGGGCTAATCAGATGAGATGCCTACAGCAGCAAATGCCGGCGTTGTTGTCAAACACATATTCTAGCTAACTACGGAGGAAATTATGAAATTCTAAATGTATTTGTTCTTATTTCTTAAAGGGTCAGTTCACCCAAAATTAGCCATGTGGAAAGATTAGGATTTATTTCTTTGTCCTCCTCAAAACAGTAGTGAATGTGATTTTATTTATGGTGCTTAAAGTAGATATAATGGTTTAAAAATTCAAAAGCAACACATTTCTCTCTCCAGAAAGTATCCCCTTTAGTCTGGATTATCCACAGTAATGGTTCCCAACAACTCATCACATAGAGCATGCTTATGAGTTATGAGCTGCTCTATCCAAGACTTCTCAGACTGTTTCACTAGAATCATTTTTAGAGGGCCTGAAGAAGTAAAATTGTACAGTACAGTACTTCCAGTGAAAAAAAAGCGAAGATTAGAGAAAAGTGTGAAAGTAAACAACATTTTTGCAGCTGTGTTTAGTCTCTTCTTAATTCCTACCCCAGTAATCATCCAGCAACCTCTTCATCCCAACACCCAAGTTTGTGACCACTGACCCATACAACACACTGTCAACATGCTGTTTTCATAATGAGCTTTTTTTTTGTAGAGAATACTTTACACTTTCATGGGGACTACTTTTTCAGTGTGAGGTAGGTACAGTCAAAAGTTGACAGTTTGGTCCATGGACTATTGAGAATAACAGAGACAGTGTTTCTGGAAAAGTGTACTTCTGTTTTTTTTCTCGTTTTTTTTCTTTCTAATTTAAATGTTCAGCGCTGTGAGGACCACAAATATCTTATTCACATTCATTATACTGTAGTGGAAGCAGACATCTCAAATAAAGAAGTATTCCTGCATGGTTAAACATCACTAGAGTTGAATTAGAAAATATGCTTTCTGTAACTTACATGAACTGACCCTTTAAAAGAAATATCGGGAATGCCATAAACGTATGTATGTTTTGCTTTACAATAACAAATCTTTTTGTTACATGATTGTGAAGCAGACATTCAGGAGCACAAAATTAATCTTAAACAGCCTCAGAAACAACTCTTCAGCAAGCTTTATATATAGGACCTGACTTTATCTATTGGATGCTGAGTGTTACATAACCCTCCATATGCTCAGAGTGTAGGACAATTCCATACGGGTTATAAATAAAGAAACCTGACGCACGGCTGCAGCCACTGTGAATTGGGCAAGTTCTCACATGGGATGTCATAGTTCTGCAGTGCTAGCCCCACTGCTATTTTAGGCTCTGCCTCATTAGAACATCCGCCATGAGTGAACAAAAAAAAAAAATATAACAGACTTTACAAAAGACATTTCATTAGGGAAGAGAGAGAATGAAGAGAACGATCACCCTCTAAGCTACAGTGCGTTCTAGGCTAAAACTCAAACATGCATTTACTATACTCTCTGTGGAAATGGAAAGCAATGCCGGAATTATTATTTCATCCCCACGCATGTCCTTCACTGTTGTTGGTATATGCAGACCTCCCTCGTCAAATGGCATATTTAATGAACATCTAAGAAATGCCCTGAAAGAACTTGACCGAAATAAAGAGTTAATTCTGGTTGGGGATCTAAATATTAATTGGGCTAAGAAGTTGGGAAAAAGCTTAAGGACATAACAAGTCAGTTTGACCTCAGCTAAGTAATCCAAGGCCCCACTAGAATCACCCCATCATCTCAACCCCAGACTGATCTAATATTCAGCACTAGACCAGAAAGAATAACCAGATCTAAGCTATAGGATGATAATTTGACATTGGGAGCAAGGAAGCTAGCAAAACACAGGTTAACATGCTGGGAAGAAATTACAAATGTGTCAATCATTACACCAAAGAGACTTATCAATGAATTTGAAAAGACGTTTAAACAACTAGCCTGGAGTGAGATCTGGTCCACAGACGATCTAGAGGCTGCTTTTAAGTGCTTAATGACCACAGTTTATAGTTAAAGATGAATTTTTTAAAAACGTAACATATTCCCGAAAGAAGCAGAACTTGCCTTGGTTAGACGAACAACTGTGGAAAATAACAAAACAGAGGGTCTACGCTTTGAAAGCCACATTTAAATCAGGGTCATCCCATGCTTGGAGGACTTTTCAGCATCTACGTAATAAAGTCGGACAAGTTTGGAGAATTTTAACTCAAGACAAAGACCGAATTTCTTCTTTGTTCAATACTTATTTTATAGATTCAATTAAAAGATCTGGCACAAGATTTTGGCTTAAGAAGTACGAAGTTGGTCATTACACCAACAAAATAATCGTTTTAACATTTCTGAAGAGTCAGAGTCCTCCATAACTAAAAATTTGAGCCAATTTAAAAGGCTCAAGGTCAAATATGTTATTTTTCTAATACCTGGAAATCAGCAGTAATAACCCTATTTTTAAGGCTGGTGATCCAACCAATTACAGACCTATCAGTATTATTCCAGTTATTTCTTAAGTAACTAAAAGACTAATTTGTAGCCAATTAATAGCCCATCTAAACCACGGCCATTTCCCACTGGAAACAGGAAACATCATTCCACAGAGACAGCAAATTGCTATTTTATTGAACAAATTAAATCCAGTCTTAATAGTGGAGGTGTTGTTGGTGCCGTTTTCCTTGATTTTAAGAAGGCTTTTGATGTAGCCAATCAAGTCCTTTTATCCAAATTAAAATTCAGTTCCTCTTCTAATGCTACAAATACACAATGCATGCATTCAATTTCTCTACAAATGCAATAACAAGGATGGAGTCACTCAAAAAAACTAAGTATAAGAATTAATGACCGATGCTCATCTTTTTCTGAGTGTACTATTGGGGTTCCACACAGATCATACATTAATAATCTGCCCTTGATTTGCCTAGATGTCCACGTTCAGATGTATGCAGACGACTAAGTTATTTACACCCATGGTAAAACAAGAGAACAAGCTGCTTCCAAACCTACTGCAGTATTAAAAAAAGGTATCAGTCTGGTTAACTCACTGCTTACTTGTAACCTAAGCAAAAGAGTAGTTTTCTATAAAGAGAAATGACATACAACACCCTGACATCCTAATTAAAAGAGAGGTAATAAATAATGTCAAGCACTTCAAATATCTGGGCATAATTGTTGACTTAAAAAAGGTCTCCAGAAGTGTCAGAACTAGTCTAATGAATTTTTGACATATTAGGCATCAACTGCCTATAGCCAATGTTAAGCTCTTTATGCACTCAACGATTTTCTTGAGCTTTAGGCTGGTATCTTACTGTCCTTCAAGCTGTCTCCATGCAGGAGATACTACACTAAAACCATGATACGCTCTTCACAAGCAATCTCTGAAAATTCTTGATAAAAAGACAAAGAGCTACCATCATTGTACCATCATTCAAATGTATAATTTATTGACCTATGTCAGTTTTCTTTGCTGTGCAGATATGTGCCTGATGTATAAATTAATTCATGATCTTGTGCCTCCGCCACCACTTGAACAATGTGTGTCATTCTGCAGGAACAATGCTAGGGGGACCCTGGGTATCAGTCAGGGGTGACTGCTCGGCTAAATTTAGGTAAACTGCTTTTGGAAAATCATCAGCATTTTCAGTCAGAGCAGCTGATGAATGGTACTCAGTTCTCACCCATATGAGAGAATGCACAAGCCTCAGTATTCAGTGTTTAAAACACTTAAAATGTGGCTCAAGACAAACTAATCATGTCACTGATCTTAACCTTTGTGTGGAACCAACATGGAGACTATGCAATGTATATTTTGTATGATGTTGTTTTATATGTGATATACTGTTTGTAATTTGGGCTAATTGTCTGTATTGTATTGTATTGTTTGTATTGTACTGTATTGTTTTTTAATATCTTCCTGCCCAAGGCCAGCAGATATAAATTACCTATATAGCTCACTCTGGCCCAACGGTTATGTTGTGCATGGCCCCTGTTATAAATAAACTAATAAACTAAACATTAAGGGTAAGATGTATTGTGAAGGCGCACACATAAATGCACACACATATGAAGTGTGATATCCAGGTATGCTACAGTAAAGAGATCTGTGTCACATGGTCCCACAAGGAGGAGGTCTGCAGAGCTCGTTGACAGGGGCACAAACACACATCTTACCACAATAACTGCAATTACCCCTCATCCCCCTGCCTTCAACATGAGTGTGCTTTAGTAAGAGAGGGCAAAGTGAGGGACGGGACATGTGATTATGCATGTGTGAGTTCTCGCATGAGAGAGGAGGCTAGGAAAAAAACAAAAACGCACACGTTATTGCGTGACTGCCAGTACCTGCCTCTGTGATTGTGTGTGTGTGTGTGTGTGTGTGTGTGTGTGTGTGTGTGTTTGTGCGTGTGTGTGTTTCATAGTGCGCCTGTGGAGGCCCTCTCACACCACAGCGGCTGGCTAATTTAGTTAGGGAATAGCTGGCTGTCCTTCAGGTGAATGGGCAGAGATTGGTCTCAATATGAGATGTAATAAAACAAGCCCATCACTGGATCTCACCGCACCTTCGGCTGTCCTTCACATGTCTCGCCAGAAGACACACGCCCGCAAATACACACACACACACACACACACACACACACACACAAGCTCAAGGAGTCGAGAGCAAGGTTTGATATTTTGAAGGGAACCATGAAGCGAATATTGCTTTCAGTAGTTTTAGATTGCCTACAAAATATTTATTTATATTTCTTACCACTGTCAATATCTATAGAGATAAAAGAAGATAATAAATATATAGATTTAATATCAAAAATATACTGAATATTTAGAATTGTAATATTTTTATGGACATGTTTGCATCTCAGTCATCTCAAAGTTTTTCCCTTGTCTGCTCCTGTTATCTACATTTGTTTTATTAACCTTCGTGCAACAGAATCCTGCATGTGTTTGCATTATCCAAGGAACTGTGACTTCATGCATCACCATGTCTCCTCCTGACCGGCTCACAGTGCCTCTCTGTGAGGAATAAAACATGGTCGAGCACCCTGTTTCCACCTGTCCTCCTGTTTGGCTGCAGCTGACTCTTGCGTCTTCCTGCCAGCTGCTAGCATCCAGGGCCTGGCGACCGGCAGCTTTTTTCCCTTTTGGCGGTCCCTCGGCCCCACTTCAGACTGGGCCCTCCACTCAAGAAGAAGAGCTGTAGCCCTACCTCTAAATCCACTGAGACCCAATTACGGGGACTGCAGGAGGAATCACGAGCAGAGACGCAAAGTTACTTTGCTTTAATTAAGGATGTGTTTAACACTCTCCTCAGGCCACCGCGGCCACTTTATGTCTCTGATGAAACAGAGAGCCCTGCAGTGGGACTTTTAAAACATATATCTGTTTGTGACAAAGGCAAAGAACACTCTGATCTGTGGGCTTAGATATTTAAGGGCGGCGGGTGTGAGTTAGGGCCTCGTATTTCCACTGTAAAATAAGAATTAAACAAGCTGGTCTCTTAAAAGTGTAAAAACACATTTGATTTGTAGAAGAAGAAGCTACAATTTCATGTGTGGTGTACACCAAAGGAGTCGCTCTCCCTCCCTGATAAGAAAGTTACTTCACTTGCAGCTGCTTGTTTTAATAGAGCCACATGTTAATTAGTATTGTAGTTAATCCCATATTAAAGAGACCCAAACTGTCAGGTCATATTATAAACAATCGGTCCTAATGTTGGTGCATGTGACATTTGGAGCTGCTATCTCTTCTAGCAAAATGTTCCCTAGGTACTAATTGGCCTACTTTACGCTGTCTTTCTTTGAATTGCCAGTTTCTTTATCATTTAGGATATTAGCCTTGACAAGCATCATCCCATACAACATAGACCCACTAAAAGTGGAGAGAAGCTGCATCTTTCTTTTTTTTTTGCAGAAGGACAGCAAAAATTGGAATAAATGATTTACACTAGCATGTAATACTGCGAGATCTACCTTCATGGGATATTAAATACAATTTGAAAGAAGAATAAAAGTTCAAACACTTAGCCAGCAGCAAAGTAAGTGTAACTTTTCTTCTGCTTGCATTATTTAAGATAGGCTCCATCATTTTATCAATCTATCGATCTCTCACCAGAAAGATGAAAATGGAAAAATAATGAGGCCGATGAATGCTGTGTAAAGAACATCAATGTGCAAAATTTAATTATCTGTGCTGGAAAGAGAAGGAAAATGTGTCGGCTGTTTTCTAAAACAAAAAGAAAGTGAAAAAAGGAGCAGTTAATATTTTTTCCCTCTCTGCATATTTTAATTACCAGATCAATCATAACTACGTACTGCAGTACTGCGGAGAAAAGAAAATTGCAAGTCTAAATGAAAAACAATAGATTTGCTTTAAAGTCTTCGCTCTTTTGAAGTCTAAATTAAAATTTCAGGTACCTTTACAAGAGCCTTCTTCAGAAAGTTATGATATTTAATTAGCGTGTTTAGATTTTGCTGAAATTAAACTTCACAGCCGAGCATCATGTGAAATGAAGACTGGTATTCCCAGGCTTGGGCGTGGGGTGGGATGGGGGGGGAACACCACAGATGAACAGAGGGAATTAAATCACTTCAGCACATGAGGGATGCGTATCCTCTGACAGAAGCTCATGTTCTTTTGACTTGTGCTGCCACTGGCTTGATCTGAGGCTGGGTCTCGGTGTTCAATGGAGTGGAGAAACAACTTTGCTCTCTGACTGTGTCTGTGCAGCTCTGATTCTGTGCCTGAAATCAGAGAATTGCGCCGTAGAATTGGCGGAGCAGCTCTCCCGTTCCGCCTTTTCCTCCTCACATGAGCTTTTCCTGGTTTGTACGAGCGCTGATGTTTATTTCTCCTGGCATGTCCTCGCCGGCGCTGAGCCACCGATTTCACACATTTTTATTGGCTAATTTGACTGTGCTCTTGCCAGCAGCTGAGAGTGAGCCAGGAGTCGGAGAATCTCGGGAACAGTGCTACTGCTGCTGCTAGTGTTGCTGCTCTCTGACTTAGGTTGCCTGAAGGGAGACTCACACCTGTCTCATAACAAGTCCTTGACCATGTTAGACTGAGGAGAGCTAGGTCTTAGCAACTGCCTCCTAGATTAGTTACTGTCTGCTGCTGGTGAGTGTCAGTTTGGTGAGGGGTCAGGAGGGGAATGTGATTGCCTGTCTCTTAAGGTGACAAGGGTTTAGAGGAGCGGATGTACACCCAGTCAGATGCCCAATAGAAGCGGTGCAGCCGGTGCTATGCGTGCGTCCATCCTCAAACACGGCTAACATTTGCACAGCAGCGGCAGTCAGGCGTGACGTCTCCGGGCTCTGAGGTTTGTGCTGTCAGGACGGTAGAAATTAAACCTGGCACTGCAGAGCAGAATGTGCTGAAACTCATCAATTCCACACGGCTAGAGAGCCAAGTGCCTATTTATAACACCCCCCCACCCCCCTTCTCTCTTCTTTACCTGGTGTGCATCCCTGGCTCTAAACACGCATCCATAATGATGAATACACCCAACTGGGACGCTCCGACAGGGCATCAGTCAGGACAGGAAAACAAACACACCAACACACCGACACACACACACACACACACACACACACACACCCCACACACACACACCATCAGATCACAGCACAGCAGAGGAGGGATAAGACTGACACTGGGAAGGCTGATGGAAAGGTTGAGGCGTCTCAGCATAAAAACACCCAGCAGAATCACAACAATCAGTCACCACAGAGGAAACAAACAAGGGCAGTCAGATATATTAAACTTCTTCAAAAGGCCCAATCTGGAGCTGAAATATGGCGTAGCACTGGTGCAACCCAGCCACCCAACTGCTGCTTTTGTTTATGTCGTGATTTACTGAATTGATGATATTTCAAGTGAGCTTCTGAGAAAAAAAGACAGGCACCATTTGGCAGGAATTGTTGTGTTATACATTTGCTTTTGGGCAGAAAAATATGTTCACTTTCATAACATTTAAAAGCACTGGGGATATGACCTGTATTGTGAGTTTAAATATGCTAGTGAAGGGTTGTTGCATTGTTTTCATTTTAGTTTGTCCTTCACACAGTATATTCTTTTATGGTTTATGCTGAACATTTTTGAGAGCAGAAATATTTAATTTTCCTGTTATAAAAGTTACATTTATAAGCAATAAAAAAGCAACCCTTAGCGCTGTTGTTGCTAGAGCTTTAGCCTACTTGGTCTTGCTAACATTAGCTAAGTCACTTCAAATGTTAGAGGTAGATATTGGTGGGTAACTCATATTATTGAGTCTGAACATTATTTGTATAAATATGACTTCTGTATTACCCATGTTTATTTGCTTTAAACAGACAATGTACCTTCTGACGTCGTTAGCTGTAGCTAAGTAGCAACATATGCAACTCTTGCTAGCAGTTGTAACTGTTCAACTGTATATCTTTTCTTAATTATTTCCCTTCTTTCTGTTCTGTCTGTTTCTCTTTTTTCCCATATTCTCTAAACATTATAGTCATACAGCTTGTGATATGAGCCAATCTTAATATACTTAAGTTGAACTATCCTATATTAGCAGTACACTGATGTAAATATCTGTTTGCATACATTAACATCTTTGCACTTTTATATGCAATTACATCACCTTTAAAACTCACTTTACTTTAAATCTGAACACAACCTTAAAGGTGCAGCGTGAGAGATTTAGTGGCATATAGCGGTGAGGTTATGTATTGAAAGAAGTGTATAGTAGAATCTATGGTGGCTGCGAAACTCATTAAAACATACTTATGAATATTATATTTCGTTATTATTTCCGATAATAATAAAATTCTACACACTGCACCTTTAAACTACGTCCCAGCATTATCAGCACTGTTGCCATAGTGATGACTGTTTGGCAAAAGTTACAAAGGCTCCGTTTAGAAGTACTTAATACCTGGCTGCATTAACAGTGATTACAATAAGTAACAAACTGAATACAGAAAAGGGGAGTAATTGTTAATTGAGTGGTGAATGTTTTTCTGATATAAAATAGTTCTGTGAAATTACAGCCTCTTCAAAAGCATTAGTGTCATCATAATAGGACAAAAAAAAGGCCTTTGACTAGACTATTTGTTCATTTGTCAATGTATGGACTTTGGCATTAGATGAGAAGTATCAGAGGTGAGATGGACAGTCCTACAATACTTGATCCAATATCCACATATAAGCTTGTTCATCTTTGCCTTATCATAATCAATAAAAGTACACTTTAAAGTAATAAAGACTGAAACAGTAAGAAGTGACTAGAGTTTGGTCTAAAGCTGCTTTTCTGCACCGCTGTGAAGAACAGGACGGAAAAGACTCAAGGAAGGTATTATCTAATGTCCAATTACACCCCCCCCCCCCCCCCTCTGTCTCTCTACTCTTCCTACCTTCCTGCCTCCCACCTTCCTTTCCTCTCCTTAGTATGAAGAGGACACAAGTGATAAACCAGGAGCAGAGAGCCAGTGGTTTACATGGCCCTGGAGCCCATTATGTTCCCCACAATAGGCTGGAGGCCTGGACGTGCTGTGAATAGGTAATGGCCTGGAGATCCTGGGCCTGGCCTGCTGCTCAATGAGCCTGAGACAGCCGAGCAGGAGACAGGCATTAGAGATACCTCGTCAGCCCCGTATGAAGCAGTCTGGTCATAGCCAAGGGGGAGGCAGGGGAGGGTGGGAGAGTGGGAGTGAGTGAGAGGAGCAGGAAGATGTTGTAAATGCCCCTTACATAAGATAGGGCATGAATAATAACACAAAGGGAATATTCAGAGGTAACTGCGAGGCAGGGATCTGGTTTATTGGCACAGAAATATGGGACTATAATATATATAGAAATCAACACTAGCTTGCTAATAAATCTGTCTATAGTCTAGGAGCAGCTTTTGCATGAAACTGTAGGACTGCTGCTGCTGTTCTGACCCCACCTTCCCAAGTTAGCCATCCACTCAAACAATCTGTACCTAATAACCGCAAGCTTTAGCCCATGATGAAGATCTAACTTCATTGAGCTGGAAAAGCTGTAGTGTCGCCGAGCATTTTTCCTAACGGCGCAGTCCCTCATCTATGAAAGTGCCATAGAGCCCCTCAGACAATTAGGCAGGGAAAAGCTTTATGACCGTTAGACTCACTCAGTGAGCGGCACTCTCACCGCCAGCATCGCCAGGAGCGCTGGCTCATGCAGAAAGGTAATTACGGAGCCTCTCATAATGACACGGAGGAAGCTTGCGTCATAACACCCACAGCCTTTTATCATAGCGCTGTAATTAATTATCATCCTTTACTCTTTGATTCATTCCACTATTCATAACATATTCATACATTCAAGAGAAATTATCATTTCCTTCAGGAATTAATCAAAAGGAGGAAGAACTGGTCGTCTCTCGATGGATGATCAAAGACTGTGTTTGTCTACCTCGCTGCATGGCGGGCAAGCTCAGGGCAAGGCACTGTGGGCACGGTCTCTGAAAAAACACCCAAACACTTTATCCTCCTACTCCAGGACTCTGGTCAAATCCTCCACACAGCCCTTAACACTGTTACGTTTGAGTTGCGAGCACAGCTGCAGATGTGCCTGATAAATGAGAGGTAAATGGATACGACGATCCAAACGACTGTTGTGATTTCTGAGGTGCATTACAACCTGTTTCTCCTGTCATTCTCCGCTCTGCAGTCTGACAAAGTAGATTATGAAAGCAAACTGTATCATTACATGATCGGCTCTGCGCAGCAAATCGATGCACAGACTCGTTGCTTTTTTTCTGTCCACCTTTCCTAAACCTAAGAAGTCAGACTTACAGTTGACTGTGGCATACAGGTGAGACACAGCAGCCATTTTTAGCCATCTTCTTTCCTCACTTTCGTGGAGTTGAAAAAGCTGCTGTTTAGTCAAAAAAACGCCTCTCTCGTGCTCTCACAGAAAACGAGCAACAACGAAAACAACATACACAAAAACATTGTCTTCCCCCACATCATCACTTCCCAACCTCGGGGGAAGAAATGGCACAGTTAGACTCATAAACAGGTGTCCATCGGCCCCCAGTTTGCGGGGCTTTAATAGCTGTTTGATGTTTTTGATGTCTAGTCAGCTCGATCGTACCTTGCTGCTTGATAATGAGGGCCAATAATGATTCCTGAGCTTGAGGGGTTAATGGTATGTAACCGGCAGAGCTGCTAATTACACGTTACAAACTATTTATCAGAATCTCCATCTGCGCAAGCACCACAACTCTCATTGTGCACGCTAAATTACTCCACGGATTATCATTGTAAAGCAAGTTTCAGTAATTAGGGACCCATACTGCTGTTTTCTTTTTGTGAGAGCACCAAAAGACATCAAGAGGAGAGGAGAAAAATAGAATGACTGGTTAATTTGGGCCTGATATTCAGATTGGTACAGATGTGAGGAGGAATTTGCTTCTCCTGGCCCGATGTAAAAAAAAAAGAAAAGAAAGAAACACAAAAAATCTGTCACTGTTCTTCTTCTTTTTTCCCTTTTTTTTCTCCCTGCCTCACAAAAGGTTTATCCTGAGGGGAGTTTACACTCTAAAGTGAGAGGGAGGTGTAAATTGCATTGAGAAGCCTGCATAGTCTTGGTGAGACTTGGTGAAGAATACTTTCTGTGCGTTTCCGATGGCGGCGGGCGCTTGTGTGAAAAGTTGTGTGAATGGTGTGGTCCGACGGGCCCTCGTCTCTCCAGCGATCAGTTATTTGAGAAATAACTGTCATATCCCACAGCCCCAAAGGTGTGCCTGAGACCACAGAGACATGTACCATCTCTTCTTCTTCTGCGTAAATTTTTATTAAAATTACCTTCATTATAAGACAGTGTTCATTATAAAACCAAAAACGCCGGTCTCCCAGGGCCCTGTGGATTAATAAGGACAGCGGTGTATTTTAAGCCGTAAACTCAGCTCCTCACTGTCCTTAATCTCCTTCCTACTTCACAAGGCCAAATTAACACCTCTCCTCAGCTCTGACGGGACCTCATTAGCAAACTTCCAGGGAAAGAAAGAGAGGAGCAGAACGAAAAGAGGAGAAGAAGGAGGGAAGCGACCAATGACAGCCACCAGCTCTGGGATTAACCCTTTCTCCTCCTCCAGTTCCACGGAAAAACTAGGTCGGCAACGTGTTTCTAATCAGTCGCCTGGTTAGCGATAATTAGAAGGCGAGATTGGACGGGAGAAGAGAGAGAAAGTGGGTGGGGAACATTGAAATGAAAAAGAAAAGAAAGAGAAACCTGTCATGTCGCAAACACTTCAAAGGAGCCGACTTCTCCTTTAGAAGTGGCATGATGAGGGTCCAAATACCATGAGGCGCTCCTCTGGGCCTCCGAACTAGGGGGGTGGAGGTTGTGTGTGTGTGGGGGGGGGGCGGGGGGGGAGCAAGGACCCAGTTCTTTCTCACACATATGCATCCTCACACACGAACACACACACACACACACACACACACAGGACGTTTCTATCGTTCACCACCTGTACAGTACAGCTGCAGGGGAGCCTTAGTCTATCCCAAACCACACAGCCAAACAAGCACATCCAACTCCACCTTCTCCTCTCAGTCTACCCTCCACACCGCCGCGCCCCCCCCCCCCCCCCCCCCCCCCCCGCCACCGCCTCTTGCAGCAGCAGGTCGAGGTCCCACAGCTTACACTGAGGTCGCGCAGACTACCGCTGGGTAAAGTTCACAAGCCTCCGCAAGCTGTTTGACATTACCAATAAGGTCAAAGTGTATCAGAAAACACCAGAGGATTACATTATTATGGCGTGCCGAGTAGCTCGCTGTAACTCACGATCATAAGAAAAATGAAAAAAAAATAGCCTAAGCTTTTTTCCACAAGCAAGCTATTTATCAATGTGCATAACGTAAGCTTGTGTGTGGAAGTTACACAAGAGAGACCGAGAGGTGCCAAGAGAGGCCTGCAGCTAACAAGAAGAAAAAAAAAAATCATTGCTCATTATCAACCATCTATTTTATCTACTATGAAACATCTCTAGACTCCCAGTTGTCAGACATCAATGGTGCTTAAATTAATCCTGTGGGTTCCTGTTTGCACAATAAAGATATGGAAGGGTGCTTCTGATATTTGTGCGACTTTACAGTCAGAGTAATTGAATTAGCACACAAATCAACCACGGAGTATCGCTGGGTGTAGTATTGAATGTGATAGCCCCTGCCAGGGTTGCTTGGGCATAGTCAATTATACAGCGTTAAAAAAGGAGAGAGAGAGAGAGAGAGAGAGAGAGAAAGAGAGAGAGAGAAAAATAAAAAAAGCTGCCAATAATCACTTCCAAGAGAACTGAACAATCTACGTTGGAGTGTTCTCATGTTTACCGATGATGGGGGGGCTTTCAGGTTCAGGCGGTGAGCGGGAGTTTAGGAGAGGGGGGGGGGAGAGAGAGGAGACTGGAAACATATTTGTGGTATCATTTCCATAAGCCTCTGCTTTGCAGACCATAACGCGGCTCACAAATGTGATTTATGACCTTGGTTTAATGGCTGGAGCAGAGACTTGGTAGGTATCAGATGACTTTTTCAATATGGCGACGTCAGAAAGGGGGCACGGTGAATGCACCATCACAACAGGAAATGAGGGCTTGTCTCGGGCCAAAGAAAATATGAGAAGGCAGATATCTGATCATCTAATGGCAGATAGATGCTACTTCACTTTGACAGAAAAGGCATCAGTCAATAAGCGGCAGATGAGGAGTGACGCGGAAAAAAAAGTACGCTGTGGATTCCTCTACTCTATCTATCAAATGATTCATTCCAGAGCACGGGTGATCTCGCTCTGGACAATGTACGTGTAAAAACCCAGCAGGAGTGTCATCAATATAAATGCTACAACTACTAAGAAGTTTTCAACACTTTTGGATTTTCTTCTGTTTCATATATCTGTAAAAGAAAGAAAAA